>NC_141136.1:21013278-21317537 GCF_053477565.2 Lygodium microphyllum | reverse complement strand
CATCACTCAAAAAGAGAAAAATATCTAGAAAGGTTCCATGAGTGCTACACCCTAATCTTCTTGCGATAAAAATTTTCATGCCATGGCCTATTGATGTGAGCATCATGATGAGTGGACCAAAACAATGAACGAGTTGTGCTTAGCTTTTGGCTTCCTACATGATGAGGCATATATTATGTGTTTTTCCTAACATAAAGGCAAGGTCAATAGGAGTTACTACAGGCTCATGTATGACCATGTGCTCCTTGGATTGCAGGCTCATGTATGACCATGTGTTCCTTGGGTTGAAGGCCAATTATGGGCATATACATGTAATATGTATATATTTGCAAGCAAGAATGCCTTTTAGGTAGACTTTCTTTTTTGAAAATCAAGACAAGTGCACCTAGGCTCTTCTTTTATGTGTACATTATAATAACTCTCTGTCAAGGCTCAAAATACTAAATTTTTCCTCTCAAGTTTCACTATCTCCTCTAAGAATGTCACAACCATGCAAGTAGTTGCCTCTATTCTCTTTTGTGTATCTTTGAAAATTCCATGCTTCCACTTGTGTCTCCTCCCATTTGAACAACCTTTTATAGAAGTAGAAGGTTTGCTCTTCTTGTTCCTGGATGGTGTTGCAAAGAATGCAAACTTGAAACCAACCTATTTTGGGCTACTATACTCTTCCTTCAATATATTTGTTCCTATATCAACTAGCCACAAAGATAGAACAATTGGTGATACTATCACTTGTTTCTGCACAACATTTGTGTGTGTGACATCATGATTACAAAAACTTATCCATTGTGCAATCGTCATGCCATTATACGCTCTCTTAGGAAAAATCATGGCCTGACTAACTTCACATGTCGACCTTATAATTTGCTAGTGCAACTCTTTCTACTCTCTATACCAAAACACTTACTCTCACATAGTTAGGTTGCATCCTTCGTAAAGCCTCCCCCTGTTCCACTTCTATCTCTTTTACATAGGTCAATGTTCCCACATCTAGTGTAGTTACTCCGCTTGCAGAGGTCTTGATTGGTATCTCTTCACCCTCTTTATCATCCTAGATATATATCTCTTTCATCTTACCATCATCAAACTGTATACTCTATGGCCTACCGCTATTTTTGCATTGCCTTAACTCCATCACATTTCTTGGCTTGTGAGAATTTACGATTGCTCCACTTCCCTTCTTTTCCCTATGTACAATCTCCCTATTACCTTGTATTATGGGCTCCTCATACAAAGGATTACTAACTACAACGCCTTGCAATGCATGTGCAATAAAGGTAGGATTTGGGGATTCCTTTTTGCTAGAACTAACCAACAAAGAGTCCATATGTTATCCTTGTTTACATTTTGTGCCCACCAATCTCAAAGAGTAGAGGCGTGAAGTGAGGCCTGCTAAGTTATTGTTTCTAGCCTCCATGATTCACATATTTCAATGTGATGCATTTGTTTATATGCAGCAATGCCTAACTTCTTGGTATGCCTCCCAATGAAAAAGACAAGAGTGCTCCCTCCCTTCCATTATGTTATGCAGTCCTCCATTGTACACAACCCTTATTGCCAACCAATTCACACTTGCCTCATTAGACATGAATCCAATAAATTCAGGTGGATTATGGCCACATCAAACCATGACGGATCAAGCCCTTTCTAAAATAGCACACTTTTAGAACACAATAATTGATCACATGCCTACAGATATGCTACTAATAGTAATACTCCAACAACAAGATCTTGACATATGAAGAATCATAAATGAATTTTGAAATAATAATTTTGGTATCCAAAAAACATAATTATTTCAAAATGATGTGTTATGTTGTATAGCCAAACAACAAGGAGTTAAGCTACTAATTCCTAAGTCCTTGCAAAGTAACTATATAAAACATTTTCATGCTTATCCTTTGTTTGGATATAACCTAGGATTGCACAAATGTCTAGATTTATAAGGAAAAAATATTATTGGCCACCAAAACTTAATCATTTATAGCACATTTTTAAAAATTTGTAGAAAATATCAAACATTCAAACTAGGGATAGGAAAACCAATGGAACTTCTCCAACCTATCAAAGTATCCAATCATTCGAGTCAATGGCTTGGAATATCTGACACGATAGTTTGAAGTTAAAGCATCACAAACACAATAGGGAATTCAATAGCAAAATTCCTATTATAAGAAATAATAATTAGGCATTCTTGCCCTAAGATAATGCTTTTAGATCAAGATTAGAATTTCAAGTATGAAATAATTAAAATATTTTTCAATTTCTTAGGATTCAAACAAAAATTTGCATAACCATATCACCCCCCAAAAAATGGGTTAATAGAATGTGTAAACAAAATGATTAAACAAATTATTTCAATATATGTGGATCCTCTACAACAAGATTATGATGAAATACTACCACATGTAACTCATACGTATAGATGTTTGGTATAAGCATCCACTAAAATATGTCCATTAAGGACATTATATGGAAAAGACATAGCTTTTTCATTAGAGATACCTTTAGTAGAAACACAATAAATATAAAGGTGCAACAGATTGGTACTTAGAATTGAAACAAAAACAACCATTAATGAGACTAGTAACTCGAAAAAACCTTGACATAACTTAATCTAGACAGAAGAAATGGTATGATAATAAGAAAATAAATAAATAATACATATCCAATAAAAAACAAGATAAGAAAGAATACATATGGAGCAGAAAGACTAGATAAAAATAAAAAGACACCTACACATGCAATAAGAATAAAAGAAAAATTTTAACATACTAATGAGCATGTGTTGCAAGACATATTAAGGAAAGCACAAAAGGAACTAAAGGATTATCACAAGGAACAGTATGTGGGGGGAAGTGTGGCATGCACTCGAGAACATTGCCCATGAATAATGCTCAAGGGGCAAGCACCAAGGAAGATTTGCCACAAGGTTCAAGAATGACATCTAGTTGGCCATCCAAAGCTTGTAACAATCTCAAGAGGCCGTTTAAATTGATCTATTGCTCATGATACCATTGTCTTATTTTCAAACTTGATCATCTAGTAACTGAGTGTGACAGTTTCTTACAAGAAGAATAAGAAGAAGATGATGAAGAGCAAGACAAAGAGCAAGGTGATACGCAAGCATGCTTCCTTGATTTTTGAGGGTTCTACCTAGTCTAGACCCTTTCCACCCCTCTCAAGTAGAGGCAGAGAGAGAGAGAGAGAGAGAGAGAGAGAGAGAGAGAGAGAGAGAGAGAGAGAGAGAGAGAGAGAGAGAGAGAGAGAGAGAGAGAGAGAGAGAGAGAGAGAGAGAGAGAGAGAGAGAGAGAGAGAGAGAGAGAGAGAGAGAGAGAGGATCTTTGGTTATATCCATGAAATGTGAAAGAAGGTGACTTATCAATAGGTGTGTGCACCTTCATTTCACTAGCTACTACTCAATGATTTTTCTAATTTTGACCCTGATTATTAAACATGATAATGTTTCCTATTTTGGCCGAGATAATCACATTCCAATGACTAAGTGCAGGCATTAATTCTTCCTAAATTGAATTATAAATTTTAGTTGTCCAACACAATATAATTTATGGTCATCTGATATAAGGGTAGATTGTCTCAACTTTAAGTCTTTGTAGCTCCCATTTGAATCCGATTACACTTGCCAATGTCATTGGACTACCTCTTGTATTTAACCCCTATTAAACTAGAACTTAGACTACAAAGCTCTCATTGTGCTACATACCCTAGGTAACCATAGGCCAACTATTTCACCTAAGAACCTCATGTACATGGTATGTAGAGCATTTTCTAGGACTATTAACTTTAAGCACTAGAGTTATCAGATACTACCATACTCAAGTATAACTCATATAGGCCTTGTCTATTAGAGTCTCATTGCATACAAAAAGTAGGGAAACCACATTATGGTTAGATAAGTAGTAAATTCCCATTCCATATCACAATCCAACATTTAGGCTTAAGCCCATTACATTTGAAGGGAGTCTATTATTGAATGAGATAGCCTAGTATACTATGTTGAAGAATGCTTCTAAAGTGCACCAAGAGTGTGAGATTGTGAGGAAAGTTGACATTTGAGTTAAACTCCTTTGAATGAACCGTTGACTGGCATTGCTTGTAACCTCGACATGAAGAACCAAGATTGGTTAAGAGGCTTAACATGAAGAATCACTACCCAACATAGCATTAGGCCTAACTACCTACAATTGACCAAGATTGGCTAAGGGGCTTAACCTGAAGAACCACTACCCAACATAGCATTGGGCCTAACTACCTATTAAGCCACTCACTACATTGAACATTGAGCCAATCAATTTAAAAGGCAAAGTATTTAGAGCAAGCCAAGTGGGGTGGATCATTGTATGGGATCAAGCACCAACCATTTGAACTAACATAACAAAGGATGATCAGAAGCAAGAGTCCAAGGAAACAAACTATCCAAGCAAAGTGCATTATTTTTGCAAGCTTGATCTCTTACAAGGCATAGTTAAGCTCCACCCTAGACTTGACCACACTCTGCCCCCCAGCTCTAGCAACATGCCGCTACGCCCCACTCTAGCCATGCTACAATTCCACAATGACATTATTACACCTTGCTCCACCTCAAGGTATGCCCCCAGCCACGCTCTCTCTGATTTATCTGCAAAAAATGGGGGGGGGCGGGAGGAGGGTAGAGCCCCCCCATTTTTTGCGCAAATGCAAACAATGGGGGGGCTCCACCCCCCTTTTTTTCACAAAAATTTGGTTAATTTTGAAGTCATTCTCTCCCCTCCCCTTTCCCTCTTCGTGTTAGCAATCTTTATAAGGCTAGCATGATTGCCTATGCATCTTTCATTATTGCATAACTACAAAATGTACGAATCAATGTGCAATCATTTCTACAAGAAAAAAGGGGGGGAAAAGGTTTGCGTCCACATGGACGATGGGGGGGCTCTGCCTCCTCTTGTTTTCCCCTTGTCATGGAGCAAGAAGTTGTGGGATCAAACTAGATATATGACTAAACGTCCCTCACTTGCTCCGCTAGCCTGACTGCTCTCGTTGCTATAATTTCCTTTGTCCCATTGATGCTGTGAAGTAAGAAGTTAAACATCAGACTCAGCTCCTCATATAGCACATCATGGTGGTATGGTTGAATGTACGGCTCAAATAGTGCCTAGTTGATGGGACCTGAAATGGGCTGGCACTGGCTATGGCACTAGCCGGACCTCATGCTCATAACAAACAAACACACCCTCACAACCTCGCGGACTAGGAGCGTCACTCTACTGCTAAAGGACAAACTGCCCTAAAGCCTAATCTATGCGTTTATAGTTTTATAGTTTTGTAGTCCAACATTTCCCTTTTTATAAACTCCTCAGAGGGAGAATCCATACACATTGGCAATAAATACCACGATCACATACATGGGAGGCAACCTCTCTGTAGAAACACTGTAGCCCCACTGCAACTCTCCTACATTGCAGGGATTGGCCCCTTGATGCGCTGCTCAACATATAAAACAAACAAACAAACTCCACTCTTCATTTCAAAATAACTCCAGGAGATATACCATGTGTCCTCACTAAATAACCCCACAAGAAACGAACGTCTATCTGACGGCTTAGGATGCCTTTCCACACTCAACGTAGTCATTGTCATTGAAAACATGTGCTATGCATCCAGGTTTTATATTCCGACACCATGGTTTCATGCACATGCCAAGGTGAATGATTCTAAAGTGCTCAAACATCATTTTAAAATCAACAACGTGCTTAGTGCACAACCAGGCTTTTTTAATGCTTATTCTCTGATGCATTGCCGTGATGAAATGATAGCATTAGGATAACACTCGTGCTACTACCCTCTTTAATAAAAATAACACAGACTCTATGATATGATGTGCATCAGAAAATCAGCAACAATCATCATGCAAATCACACCATTCAAACCTCCCAACCCCCTACGTTTAGGTATTGCTTTCGTTGCACAGGTGTAGGGGTTTATTTTTAGCATGTTTTGATGTAGAAAAAGCAATAAATCACAAACTTCGACAAAGAGATAGGTCAAACTGAGGCTAAACCTCATGCTCTGCCACTACCACACATTCACAAATAATTATTATATTTTTCCTTATTTTTCCAAGACGTATTTCTATTTTTTTTCTTATTTTTCTCATTTTCTTAATTTATTTGACAATAAAATAGGCTATTTTCTAATTTTTCTTATTCCAATCACTTCAGTATACTATTATTCAATTTGTCTTCCATATTTTCCCCATGGGAACACTTTTTTCCCCACCCGAAACGGAAGACACAATTTTGCCACTTAAAAACCGCATTTCGGGTTTATGGGAATTAAATAAAGCATGTAAATCATTGCAAAACCAAGATTTTCTGATACACAATAATTACTCATAATGCAAATAGCCCACAAACAAATTTTCATCCACTAAGAACATAATTATCATCATAAACTATAAAAAATCCTTCATTTTCTTCATAAAAATGGTCATACCGTATTTTTACGTAACCCGAGACGCCTTGACTGAATGCATAATCAGCAAACGGAGCCTCCATTTCTCTCATTCCAATGCTGTACTTCAATCTTCAACATCTCCATCAATCTTCATCACCATTTTCTTCATTCTTCCTTCATCAAGATGCCACACATAAACAACCCATAGAGAAGAGAGAGAGGGAGGAGAGAGAAAGACTAGATCTGGTTCTCTTCATTCAATTCATCATTCCATGAGCGAAGGGCGGCGATAAGACCGGCAAAGGGAGAGAAGATCAGCCCCATTGTCGATTGTATGGGTTGCATTGAGCCTGGAGATTGATGATCATCATGATGAGGCACAAAAAACGGCCGCCTATACCACACCATATCCTCATGCTTCATCCACATTTTGTTCCTTTTTTTTGCATAAAATTTGGGGGGGTCCAAGGCTCCCAAAGGGCACCACCCCTTTTGGCCAAACTTTGGTCTAGCTTTTCGCATCTTGATCGATTCTTGGCCATCTTCCCATCCGGCATTCAATTCGAGCTCTGAAAAATCCTGGGCGTCCGGCTTGACATCCCGCATTGACTGGAAGCTCCTGATATCCCACACAGAAATCGAAAAAATTATCAAAAATCCACAAGTGTCGCTCGGGTGCCTTTTACAAGCTGTATTTCACTTGGTGCTTAAAATCGTCCTAACTGGAGCTGCTGCCTTTGATGTTAAATATTTTTCCCCTAAGTTCCAGATTTTTTGGCAAATTTTAGCCACATCTCGGGCTCAAAACTCCACTCTCATTGGAAACCACGGGATAGGACGACTCAGCCCGTTGAATCCCACAACAGATCTACACAAAACAACCAAAGGAAGCATCAAGCTGATACAAAATAGGTACATATTAAACCGCAACACAATGCTCACCCTACCCCCTGAAAAAACCAAGGCATGAAATCCACAAGGAGTAGGCCTAGCATACTCTGATAGAAGGTCCGAAGCTACTCACTAACCAACTGCTCCAACACAGCCAAACTAAAAGAACTATCAAAGAGGTCGCCCTAAGTGGTGGTCTGAACTACCTACCTAACTAAGGACAACAAAACCAGGAGCTCCTACTAGGTGAGGACTCCTATAGCCTGATCAAGAAGTATTTTCTTATAACACATTTCTTCTTCTAGGGTTTTATTTTCCCCATACTCGGGCATATAAAAAGGAGGGAGATGAGCGTAGTGACCCAAGGAGAACAGGGCATCGGCCTTAGGTCCTGTCTCGGTACCCAAGAACCTACCAAGCCCTCACAAGGCGACACTTAATCCTTTTCTGATGCTCACTTTTACTTTCGCTCCAACCTTCCTTACTTTCTTTTGTTCCAGCAAGACGCCACCCCTAGGAATACAAGGCATCGGCCCCGGGTCTGACTCATCCCCAGGAACCTACCAGGCCTTCGCAAGGCGATGATCAACTGCTTATAAATTTCCCTTCCTTTTCTTTTTCTATTTTTATAGGGGTTAGAACCCCTTTTTACACACCTTCGTATATATTTATTTTCTTTGAGATATTCAAGGTTTTTTTTCCTCTCTATCATTAGCATTTTTCCTTCCGCTGGCAGGCTTCTCTAACTGCCTCACAACTAACAAGGACTCCTAGAATGGTTGCCTAGCAGCAAGCTAGCAGAACAGGGTCACTAGAACGCCTTCTAAAATAGGTCTTCCGATGCCTGGCAATGTCTTGACAGGAGGCAACGACTACTCAAACCTCCCTCAGACATACCTAACCAACTTGGGACTTCATGCCTTGAATGCCGGTCCCCAACAAGAAAAGAAAGATCCCCTACAAGTACACAAACACATATAGCATAAAAAGAGGGTACTCGTAAAGGAGAGATATCACCTGGATAGGGCCATGAGAAGCTTCCACGCAACAAAGGCTCCTTCCAAGCTCTTCTTTGAACCTGTCTAGCACAGAACTAAAACAAGAAACCATTAACCGCACCTGTACTAAATCGACAACTGGCCCTCTTGGCCTAACGAAATAAAACATTTAAAACCTCGCAAAACTGGCCCTCTTGGCCTAACGAGATCAAACAGAATAACACCTACACATTCCTCCCCGGAATAGTACATATATTCAATAATATGCTCCCTTCCAAGGAGGAAAAATAGGACTCGCAGCCCTAAACTAAATGCAGAAGATTATGACCCATCCCTCTTGCATATATAGCAAGAGGTGTACACATAACATGTTGTCTAATTAGCCTATGGGTCCAAAATAACAACGGTAGATTGGTCTTGACTACTCTTTGCATCACCCATATCAACTATCGCCTGCCATATATTGCATGTTTTGATAACATTCCCCACAAGCGACCGTGTCCTGTCTCATTATTGATAGCAATATCCAAACTAGGACCATGGTTGAAGAAAATGTCTTCTTCAAGCAAGATTTGCCAGTGGATCCGCAAACTGATTCCAGTAACGTGGAATCAGCTGAAAAGACACTCTCTCAAACTCCTCAAGTAGAGTCATCGCAGTTCGATGATACATACAAAGGATGGGATTCCACACTGTGTATGTCCCATCTAGCTGATTCAAGATCAACTGGGAATCACTTTTTACTAACAACCGCTGAATACCACCTTGTTTGGCAATATGCAGTCCCATAATCAAGGCTTTATACTCCGTCATATTGTTAGTGAATCCTACCCCGAGGTAAGCAGCTAACTTCATCGTAACTCTACGTCCGGGATCTCGGATTACTACTCCAACACTCTCTTTTTTATTAGGGCCCTGGGACGCTTAGTCAAAATATAATGTGTACGTCCACGATGGGTTTACACAGCCTACCATCACGAACTCCTCTATTCGTAACTATGATAGTCAAAATTCAACATGTTTAGAGGATGAACTGACGGCTCCATCCCACCTTCTTCATTGAACTCAACAGGGATACTTGTCAACATTCGTAAGCAGTGATGGCAGAAGACTTTGATCTCCCACACAAAGGTTCCATCTTCTTGCTCAATCACTTTGTACCCTTTGCTCCACCAGATGAGTTTCCCCTGATGGTATCTCTGCTCCAGATATGGGTGCTCTAAATAAGGAATTAACTGCCCCATCAACCAGCTTTAAGCTCTTTTGCAGGTCTCAAATCAGCCCCAGTATGGACCTGCAATGCATTCTTCCGTGTTAGCATACTTAGAAATAATAAGGTTTCATCTTATTAAGATTAACCTTATTTTTAAATTCTACTCCCTGTAAATCAGCTAGTAAAGCCGTAGACCTATTTTTCCCTATCCTGACAATCTTGTAGGGGCCATCCCATCTAGGTTCCAGCTTCCCTGGAAATAGCTCCCTACGCGCATCATAGTACAGAACTAATTTCCCTTTTTTAAAGGTATACTTCTTCACTTGAAGGTCATGCAACTGCTTCATCCGACGCTTAGCTACCTCCTGGTGTAATAAGCTTTGCAATTTCAGCTCATCCAGGTGGGCTATGGCCATGAAACATTCAAAGAGTGCATCCTCATCTCCCAAAGAGTGGTTAATTGCAAACCGTATGGTTGGCAACTCGATTTCGAGGGGTAACACACACTCTTTCCCATAAACTAATTTAAATGGAGTATGGCCAGTAGCTCGCTTGAACGTTTTATTGTACGCCCATACTACTACATACAACTTCCTGTCCCAGTCTCATTACTTCTCATAGACTATTTTAGACAAGATACCCACAAGCTGCTTATTAGTACTTTTGACTTGCCCATTTGCTTGCGGATTATAGGGGGTCCTTTTATTGTGCTTGATTTGCCAAACTTTAGTCAGGCTTTTGATCACTTTAATCAAAAAATGGGTTCCATGGTTCGACACTAGTTCCTTTGGTGGATCGAAATGGCAGAACTTGCAGTCTCTTTTGCATTGTCCTGCCTCGTCACCCGCGCTTCTGACCATTTTGTAAAATAATCAGTTGCTACTATAATGTACCTCTTCTGGGTTGTAGACGACGGGGTGATAGGACCCACAAAGTCAATGCCCCACTTCTCAAATGGAAGGATAGCCATGATAGGCGTAAGTGGGTGTTTCCTATTCTCTCTGCTGTCATGTCTTTGACAGGTATCACATCTTGTAACGTACTTAAAGGAATCTTGGAAGATGGATGGCCACCAATATCCAGCTCTTAAAGCTTTCTGTGCCGTCAACCGTCTTGCGAAGTTCCCTCCACATGCATAGTCATGGCACTCCTCCAAGATGAAAGGAACCTCGTCAGGCATCACACATCGGCAGTAGATATCATCAACACCCTGCCGATATAGTGTTCCTGCGATCAAGGAAAACTTCAAAGCCTATTGTCTGATTTTCCTCTTTTCTGATTTTGATAAACCATCTCCAGTCTCTCCCGTTGATAGATAATGCGTGATAGCAGCATACCAAGATGGAATAGAAGTTGTATCAATTTTAAACATTTCTTCAATATCACTTCCTTCAACCAAAGTCTCTTTCGGCTCCCCGAAATCCACAAGGCATTCCACAATTCCCTGCAATCTCGGTGGCTTACTCTTAATCTCATAATCAAACTCCTACAAAGTGATTAACCACTTTGCTAGACGGTCAGGCGGTTGTGGCTTGTTCATAAGCAATCTAAGCCCTTCCGCCTTCGTATAGAAAACTACCTTCTCATAGAGGATGTAGTGCTTGAATTTTTTAGTCGCAAAGACCATCGCAAGGTACAATTTCTCCATGTAGGTGTAGTTAATTTCTGATATGCCCAATTTTCAACTAGCAAAAGCTATCGGATGATACCACTTTTCCTCCCAGATTTGGGCTAAACAGCAACTGATACTATGCATGGTGGCCGCTGAAAATATGTAAAATACCTTGCCCTTTTTAGGTGCTTTTACTAGCTCCTGTTTCACATCCTCGAAAGCTACCTTACAAGGGTTGCTTCATACAAATAGACAGCTAAAGGATAATAAGTTTGTTAGTGGCAACGTCCTTTCTACCAAGGCATTTATAAACCTCCGATAGTACCCTATTGATGACAGAAAGCTATGTATCTCTTTCGGAGTGCATGGTGGACTCATGGCGACTATAACCTTGATCTTTTCAGGGTTAGTTGCGATCTCAACTGAATTGACCACATGGCCTAGTAATAGCCCATAAGGCACTCCAAAGACACACTTCCCTGGGTTAAGAATGATACAAAATTGTCTGCAGCGCTCAAAGCACTTTCTTAAAATAATCAATGTCCTTTCCCTTACAGTGGCTGCCCCCAGGTCATCAATAAATACTTTCAACTCATCTGGGGAGATGTCACCAAAGGTATTGTCTGTTGTTCGTTGCCACGATCCAGGTGCATTGCACAATCCAAAGGCCATCATATGGTACGCAAAAGTACCAAAGACAGTAATAAAAGTTGTTTTCAACTTGTCCTCTTCTGCAATTGCAATCCATAAACGAATATATTTTCCTACCTGCTAATTGATCCAAAATCTGGTCAATAAATTGCAATAGGTAGTAATCCTTAACCGTTTGCTTATTCAGCTCTCTAAAATCTACACATAATCGGATCTGGTTGTTTTTCTTCTTCCTGATGACAACTGGTGAACACCATTTTGTATGCTGTACAGGGAAGATTAACCCATCTTTCCGTAACTTCTGCAACTCCTCAAACAGCCCATCCCTCAATTCAAAAGGCATATGCCTTACCTTCTGATGCACAGGACGACTGCCTTCTTTTATAGGAATAGTATGAACAGCTAGGCTGGGAGGAATGCCTCACAGCTCATCATAACTCCAAGCAAAGATATCATAGAATTCTTGAATCAAGGACACATAGTCCTCCCTTTCTGCTGAACTGAGCATGGAACCTAATTTAATCGGCCGTGAATCATTCTGCGTGCCAAGGTCTAACTCAATCACATCTACATCTCTTATCCTATCTTGCGGCTCTATTGGCTCATTTAAAGCTATCTGATAAATATCCTCTGTAGTGGACCCCTCTTTAGATTCATCACCGGATGATGTCTCACTACTAGATGGATCATCTGCTGTTTCTAATTCAGTAGAGTATAAAGGAGCTCTCTCACTCTGAGGAGACTCAGGATAAGCATCGACTATTACTCGATTAGCACCTCTACCTAGAACCACTCGACTGGCGGGTATATCGACTTGACAATCTGTTTCTAAGATCCAAGGCCTGCCTAGCAAGACTGGATAGCCAGGACGTCCTGAAAATCTTATCACCCTAAAGTCCAAGAAGCATTCTACATTTGCAACTATAACATGGACCTTAGTAACGCAACCTTCTGCTACTATCATCAGCCATTCTAAGAAGGGTAGAGCTATCTTTTTGGATGCCTAGACCCAACCTCTCCATCAACTCTGAACTCGTGATATTGACGGAGGACCTAGTGTCTACGATAGCATGCTCTACTAATATTCCATCTACGTATGCTGGAACCTTAGGGCAATTCTTTTCAGCATGATCAAACCAATCTTCTCCTACTCGTGCTATGCCCAAAGGTTCTACAATATACCCAATACGTAGGATCTTCTTGAATTCCTTGCGTACGCCTGGATATAATTTAATCAACTGTAAGAGGTTTACATCTTGTTTGACTTCGCAAAGAGAACTTGCTAAATCAAAATCATGACAGGTAGCCAAAGCTTTCTTTTCTCGCCAAACCATTCTTTCTTTTGGTCTCGAGATCGGCTTTGGTGCTTCTTTTTTAGCTCTTGCATTCTTTCTTAGCACTTCCTCATCCTTCTTAAGATCGACTTTTCTATCAACAGGCCTTAGAGGTCCACCTTCCACGCCAGGATTCAGGACTTGCGTCCCCTTATGCCCTTGCTTAGGGTTTTCCTCGACCGGTTTTGCATGATCTTTATCACCCTCTTTAGCCCTTTGGACTCTTATCACGGCTCGTAGGTTAGAAGTTTCAGCACCATTGACGCGTAGAGCCTCAATAAGGCTAACTCCATTGCCTTGTGGCAACTCTTCTATAGTGGTCTTTCCCCTTTGCAGTATTTGTCTTGGTCCATCATTTTGCTGGAGGTTACTACCTTGCGCTCTATGATTAACTGGACCTGGCTGTTTACTCCCTTGTTGGAGGGAACTAATCTTACTCCAACAGGTAGCGGCTAAATGGCCCGACTTCCCACAAATATCACATTTAACATTTGGAGAGTTTCTAGGGAAATGTTGTCTACCACACCACTTACAGCTGAATCTTGAGGGTCCCCCCTCTTCAGGGCATCGACTCCCGATCAGATTCTGCTACTTCTTCAGGAAATTGACGTCAACAGCTATTTGCCGATATTGTTCAGAAATCATGTCAGTGTAGTGCTTCATCATATCCTTAACTTCGCCAAGAATACCATATCGGGGAATATGGGAATTTCCCATAAGTTTGGGACACGTGGTCAAATCTTTGGATTTGTCATAACTTGAACACTATAACTCCAAATCGAGTGCTCTATAGCTCTATAGATTCCATTTTTCAAGCTCTTTCCAATGATAGGTCACATCATATGGTTTTGAGAAACTTATGGGCATGTTATCCGGGTGCCACCTTTTTAATATTCAAAAAATGGGAATTGGGAGATTCCCAAACTCACTAATATTGTGTTCAAGGACATTACATGCACTCGACTCATAGCCTTGATCATCTATCCGTTGTTCCATTGGCCTAACAATTTGATTGGGCATTGGTTGTTGACTCACAGGAACAACATTAGGGTTCGAAACTTGGCCTCCAACATTTGGTGGAGCCAACTGACTAGCCATAGGCATAATCACACTGGGAGGAGCTGGCAGCAAAGGTACAATTTGAACCATGCTTTCTCCCCCATTAGGGTTATTCATAGGCATCCCTTGACTTCCATTCATCAATGGTAAATTTCCTCCAAGTACTAGACCTACATTAAGATTTATTCGAGAGGAGTAGGCCATTTGTAATAGTAACTCTACTCCTTCTGCCCTCCTAATGGCGGTGTCTATATTAGCCAAAGCCACACTGCTCAATTGCACTTGAATATTAAAATCCATTCCATGCAAGAAGTATTGCAATTGGACAGCCGATGGAATAGGAATGTAAGTTTGTAACTTATGAAACACTTCCTTAAGCTTCTTGGCATAGGCTTTCACATTCTCATGGGGGTCTTGGCATGTTATATTCAAAACACGCAACCAGTATTTGCCACCAATAGGAGTTTGAACTGATGGGATCACAGCCCCACTTGAAGTGGATTGACTTGGTGAAAGAGAGGAAGAACTTATGCTTCCTCCTGCACCTAAAGGACTATGTGCAACAGTTGGGTTACTAAGACCATTGCCTTTTATGCGTATCGGGCTACTCCTTTGAGGAGAATAGCGACTTACAATCTCCAACCACCGTCTAGCCCTCTCAGCATGTTCTGCTTTTTGTATTTCGGCTTGATGGTCCTTGTCAGAGCACATAAACCAACTTTTTGGTCCCTAAAAACCCTAGATTCGAGAACCACCACTTGTTGGCAGCTCTTGGCAAACGCACAACTGATGGGACATGAAATGGGCTGGCACCACTGGCTATGGCACTAGCCAGACCTCATGCTCATAACAAACAAACACACCCTCATGGCCTCGCGGACCACGAGCATCAATCTACTACTAAAGGACAAATTGTCCTAAAGCCTAATCTATGCGTTTATAGTTTTATAGTTTTGTAGTCCAACGTTTCCCTTTTTATAAACTCCTCAGAGGGAGAACCCATACACGTTAGCAATAAATACCACGATCAAATACATGGGAGGCAACCTCTCGGTAGAAACACCGCAGCCCCACTGCAGCTCTCCTACATTACAGGGATTGGCCCCTTGATACGCTGCTCAACATATAAAACAAACGAATAAACTCCACTCTTTATTTTGAAAGAACTCCAAGAGATATACCATGTGTCCTCACTAAATAATCCCACAAGAAACGAACGTCTATCCTATGGCTTAGGATGCTTTCCACACTCAACGTAGTCATTGTCATTGAAAACAGGTGCTATGAATCCAGGTTTTATATTCCGATACCATGGTTTCATACACATGCAAAGGTGAATGATTCTAAAGTGCTCAAACATCATTTTAAAATCAGCAACGTTGTCGTATTGCTGCGCATTCGAGGTGTGTAAACCACCCAAAAGTTGTGCATGGGATTTGGTACTTTGTACATATTTAGTTGTTGTGATTACATTTATTCTCAGCGTATGAGTATTGATGCTCACATGAAGGGCTTCACTTCAGAAGTTTTTGTTAATAGCATACTTATTAGTATCTATGGTAAATGTGGCGCTTGTAGCCCTTGGTGGGCAACTCTCTTGTGGATATGTATGGGAAATTTGGCTCCCTTGCGGAAGTACATCATGTTTTCAACAACTTACCCATTCGTGATGTAGTCTCTTGCCTCAGCTTTATATTGGAAACAAACTGGTAGACATGTATGGCATAAGTGGCTTACTTGCTGAAGCACATCGTGTTTTTGACATGCTGCCAGTTCATGATGTAATCTCATGGAATGCATACATTTCAAGATACGCTGAACTTGGAGCTTGGGGGATTTCTTGAAATCTTTGACAGTGGTGAAGGTTCGACATCATCCAGCTGCCGAGCACAGTCTTATTACTGGATTCAGAGGGTCTAATAAAGGAAAAAGCTTTGCCACGGATGGCTATTTTTGAAAAAGGAAAGAGCCTTTTTGGGGGGAAGAAGGGGAGCTATTTTGAAAAGAAAAAGAGGTATTTTGAGGAAGAGGAACGCCAAGGGGAGATCTATCGGATTGTGAGCACGGGGGCAGAGGAAAAAGGCTATCGAGGACTCTCAAGGAGCTTGGAGGAGGAGCCATCCTTTCTCAGCAACAGTGCATAATCACAGCATCTGTGCTATAATCCATTTTGATTCCGATATATTCATCCATCGATCCGGATCAGAGGAAGAGGGATTTCTTCCTACACAGAAATGACCAGCCATGTTTTTTTCATCGTCGTCGTCGACATCAACATCATCGTGTCACGAAAGAGGAGGAGAGGACAATGCGGAGGCAACAAGGACAGACCTCGTAACATCGACGACATTCAAGGGCTTTGCACCAGAAGAGGAGAGAAAGCACTAATCTGAGTGGGGGCTAAACAGAGGGGAATCTTCGAAAGGAGACAACTACGGGGAAGGAAAGAAGATCAGGGAGGATGGACTGAGGAGGAAGTTGGAAGGTACTCTGCTGCTCAAAAAGGAGATGATACTCTACGGCTTGATAAAGGGAAGAAGATCGACTGTGGGAGTGGGATGCCATCCTGGTTTCCTGTCACCTGGTTATGATTGCAATGATGTGAGAGCTCCTGTTATTTTTTATCTGGATTCCTTGGGAGGTTGCCACATAGTTATACACTGATAATTATCTGCCACCCAGCGCGACCCTGCCATGCACTCTCAAATCATCAGCGTCATCGACGCTCTTGCTGTCCTTGGCACTGACAGCATTACCACCAGTCACGAATCTTGTCACTTGGCGAATGCTTTGGATTACTGAGAAGGTGCAGCTGATCATCATCAAAAAGGTTAAATGCAACTATGCAGTCCAGCATATTTGACAATTTAAACTGGAGACTTACCAGTCACATGTATAGTGTTGATTCAACTCTTGGAAATACCCTGTCATAACTCTACAGCTAATCAACAAGTTATTCCAAAAGTCATGAATCGTATAATGCAGCAATATGCCTGCCTAACAATATGACCAAGACAAGTTACATTAACTCAGAAATCAGATTGTAACTGCTGATGAGAAAGATGTGCCAGACATTGCCACAAATCAGTTAGACGACTTATGGAGAATGTAAATGAATATATGGTTATTGATCATTCAGTGTCCAACCCTCATGATCTTGGAAAGGAGCCACCTCTGAAAGGATATTGCTGATACTTCTGTCTGAAGCTGATAACCAGATTTGTATTAAATGTTCCTATTTTGAAGGATGAATTCTATGCTCAGCTGAAAACTTGCTTTTGGTCTTATCATTGCTGCAAAGACGAGGTCTCGTTGAAAACTTGGAGGATCAAATATTACACACAAATCCTCAACATCTTGCTTATTTATCTGTTTGAACTTCTATCCTGAAATTTATCAAGGACTTCTGAAGTTGCGACATTGCTTTCAAAACCCTTCGACATCTTTGGTGAACCCGACGTGAAAGCGTCGCAGAAATTTCAGGATGGGAGACACTTCAGCCTCTATTTCAGCTTCTTCTACAACTCCAGCTGCGTCTACTTCAGTTCCATCTATGACTGCTGCGTCAAGTACTTCAACGGAGGATCTAAAACAGATTTTGCAGAATATGTCCATGTATATGCAGCTCCAAAATCAGCAAACTCAAATGTATATGCAGCAGCAACAACAATTGCATCAACAGCAGTTGTCTCAGCAAAGGCAACTCTATTCGGAGCAGGAAAATGCAAACAGCGCGACTAAGGCTATTGAAGCAGTTGAGAGTGAGAAGAAGCTATTTGACGGGCGTAATGTTTCAGCATATTTGAAGACATATGAGATCAAGATGGGGTTCTTTGGAGTTCCTGCCGGACTTATGAGTAAGTACTTCCTTCAACTTGTCACACCTGCTTTGAGAACAAAAATGACTGATTTATATATTCAAAATACACATTGGCAAGATTTTAAGAAGGCTCTTAAAGAAGAATATTTCCTTGAGGACTTTGGTATGGCTACTCGACGGTCATTCCGAGAGTGGGTCTACATGCCAAACAAAGGTCTTGCTGCTTCGGAGTTGATTCGAGAATTTGAGGAAAGGTATAGTCAGCTTGATGCCATTGAACAAAGAGCATTGGATGTTGAAAAAGTTGAGCTTTTCTTGCAAGCTGCAGATCCTGCTCTTCAAGAAGAATTGGGTGAGCTTCTTGAAGATCGCACGAAGCCTATGGGTCTTAAAACTGATTGGCAGGATGCTCAGGATGCAGTCTCGACATTGACCAAGAGGAGGATATGGAAGACTCGCCTACAGAATGGTTCCATGACACCTACATCATCTTCAGCTCCTATGCCTACTTCTATTCCTATTGTTTCTTCTCCTCCTCAGCCAGTTTCTTGGCCTATGCCAGTGCCTACTGTTTCTACTCCACCTATTCCTCCTATTCCACGACCGATGCCTACACCTTCTGCTCCAAACCCATCTGTTCCATCAGTGCCTACCTCTATTGATGATATAATCAAAGGAATCACAGATTTGACACTTGAGTCAGTCAAAGCGGAGTTGGTGGGTAAGTTGAAGGAGCAGTTTGCTTCCACTGTGCCTGCTACTTCTTCTAGTGCTCCTATTGCACCTAGGAGTGCTCCTAGTGCTCCTAGGAGAGATCGGAGATGTATTTGGTGTGATAGTACGGAGCATCAGCATTGCAGGGATTGTGACTCTTTCCAGGATGCAAGGAGGCAGAATTTGGTATATTGGGGACAAGATGGTAAGATTTGGTTGACTGAGACAGGAGCTCCACTTGCTACCAACTTTGGTAAAGGTGGAATGAAGAAGTTAGTGGAGGACATGGCTGCGCGTACTTCTTATGTGATGGCTAGAGGTGATGCTCCTGCATATGGAGTACAGATTGAGAAGGGATCGGAGAATCAGTCCGCACTATGGACTTATGCTATGGAGACTGCAAACAAGGGAAAAATTCAGCAAACTGTTTTGACTAGCGCAGGCTCTAGCATCAGATCAGAGACAGGATGGGACTCGCCTGTTGACAGGTATTCTATTTATGCTTATTTGGCTAAATCTCATGGTGCAGATGTATTTGTTGAGGAGAAGCGTAAGAGGGATGAAGATAATCCAAGTGCAGCTAAGAAGACTAGAGGGGGTGAGTTTGTTACTCCACCTACTGCAGGACCGTCTTCACGATCAGGGCCAGATCGACAGATGGAGGATGCTCAAAAGAGGGAAAAGAGGCAAGAGCCTAGAGAGAGAAAGCAGCCAGGATTCAGGTTGATGTCCGACATTGAGACATCTACAGACATGAAGAAAATTTTTAATGATAAGATACTTGGCAGTGAGGTGACTTTCACTATTTCTGAGATTTTGGGCATCTCAAAAAGAGAGTTTCAGGATCAGTTTCAGGAGGTCCTGAAGAGGAAAAGACATGCATTGGCTACCACTGATATACAGGGAGTTTTGATTGGAGAGTTGGATGAGGATGATGATGAGGTTATGGTTGATAATGCTTCTGTTTTGCCGCAGGTAGAGAAGAGGGTTCAGCCTATGCATTATGCTGAAATTGATGAGCCTGTTTTGATACCGCGTAGTCACTTTTCGCGGAGCCATTGGGCTAGGGCAACTACAGAGACGATGGTTAAGGTTGGAGAGAAACAGGTGCCTTATGTTGCATTGGTTGATCATGGTTCAGAGATTAATCTCATTGTTCGTGGAGTTTATGAGAGTAACAGATGGCCTATGGATGTAGAGCATGGGTGGCGTATGAGAGCTGCCAATAACACTGCAGGTGATTTATATGCTGCTTGCCCTAGTGTCAGGGTTTCTATTGGTGATGTAGAGGAGGATTTTCATTTCTTTGTGCAGGATTCATGCTCGTATCCTATAATTCTTGGTCAGCCATTCATTACAGAGATGCGCATGGAGACAAAGGTCATGGATGATGGATCTGCTTATGCACGGATTCGCAGTAAAGATGGTATGAGAGCAGTTCAGTTTATGACTGTATGTGTGAACCATGTTAGAAACAGGGATACTCTCAGAGATGCACCCTTGCCCACTGTGAGGGATTCGGGTTTTCATTAGGTACCGCCATTTCGCGAGACGACGGTGGTACAGAGGAGAGGAGATTGGAGTTCTCGCCTCCTGGCAGCGGTGTTTTCTCCTCCGGTTATGTTGGGATTTCAGCAAACAGTTCAATGAGTTATCAGGAGACTTCTAGATTGTCTAGAGCTGCCAGGCAGTATATATGCAGGAAGGAGAAAAATTTGAAAGATGCAGGAATTTTGGAGGATGATGAACACATAGATGGTATGTATGACAGTGTGATTTGTGCAGATACGATGACAGAGATGAGAGATATGCTGAAAACTGATATGCTGAATTGTCATGGTAATGTATTAGTGCAGTCCCTGGACATGTTTCATGAAATTGCAGATTTTGTGTCACAGATTGAGTCAGAGGCTGAGGTAACTCAGCAAAGAGTATTGAGTGCTGAAGAAATTCAGCAAACAGAGTTTCCAGCTGGTTATGATCAGCTTTCAGAGAGACAGAGGGCTGAAAATTTTCAGCCAACAGAGTTTACTGCTGAAATATTTCAGCATTCAGAGTTTGGGGCTGTTCCTATGCAGTCCATAGAGCAGAGGGCTGAGAATATTCAGCCATTGGAGTGCAGAATTGCTGATTTACAGCAAGGTTTATGTAATGCAGAAGAGCATAATGAAGCCAGGGTTGACACGAAGTACAAAACTGTGGATAAGAAGGTGAAGCCGGTTGCTGTACCGCTTCCATCTGACAGTGATCAGCAAATAGAGAGGGCTGCTAAACAGCAAATTTTGAGGAATCCGGAGCATATTGGTCATAAATTTTCAGCAGAGACACTTGCTAAATTGAAAATTGGAAATGGTGATTTCTTGTTACCCATGGAGAAGCAATGCTTTCAGGAGATGCTTGAGCGTCATGGAAGGGGATTTGCTTTTGTCCCACATGAGATTGGATGTGTGAATCCTGATGTTGTTGCTCCTATGGTTATTTTTACTATTCCTCATATCCCATGGAATCTCCGACCTATTCCAGTGCCTAAAGCACACTTGCCAAAGCTGATTGATTTATTGAATGAGAAAATCAGGATGGGAATCCTTGAGCCTTCATCTGCACCATACTCAAACAGGTGGTTTACAGTTCCAAAGAAGAATGGTACTCTTCGATTTATTCAGGACATGCAGCCAGTGAACAGAGTTACCATCAGGAATGTTGGTATAGGTCCAGTTGTGGATGAGTTTGCAGAGGCATTTGCTGGACGTGCCATCTATTCTTTGGGTGATTTGTATTCAGGTTATGATCAGTTTCAGCTGGCTTTGGAAAGCAGGGACATAACTACCATGAGAACTCCTATTGGGCTTGTCAGGATGTGTACCTTGCCTCAAGGTGCTACTAATTCTGTTGCGCATATGATGAATGCCATGCATAAGGTCCTTCGTGATTACATACCTCAGCTTACTATGCCTTTCTTGGATGATGTGCCCATTAAGGGGTGTGCAGAAGAAGAGAAGAATGAGAGCCTAAATGAGCAGGGATGCAGGTACTTTGTGGCTGATCATATTTCAGCATGTGAGAAGATTTTGGCCAGGTTAGAAGAAGTGAACTTGACACTTTCAGGGCAAAAATCTGTTTTTGGAGTGAATGAGGTTATCATTGTTGGGCATATGTGTGGATATTATGGCAGGAAACCTTCACCTGATAAGGTGAATGCTATAGGCAAGATTGCTGAGTATTGTTCTACTACTTCAGAGGTACGGAGATTCATTGGTGCTTGTGTGTTTTATATGATTTGGATACCTCATTTTGCACATATTGCAGATTGTTTGTATCAGCTGCTTCGAAAGGGGCAGAAATTTTATTGGGATGAGAGTCACACTAGAGCCATGCGGAAATTGAAGAAGTTATTGCAGAATGCTCCTACTCTCAGGAAAGCGGATTATAATTGTGATAGGCCTATTGTATTGACAGTTGACACTAGTCCAATTGGCATAGGTTGGGCTGTGGGTCAAGATGATGCAGATGGAAATAGGTATGCTATTCGGTTTGGGGCGAAAGTCCTAAACGAGAGACAGAGAAGATATCCGCAAATCAAAAGGGAGTTATTGGGGATTGTGACGGCTCTCAAATGTGACAAGGAGTACTTTATTGGAGCTTCAGTTGTGGTAGAGACAGATTGCTTGCCATTGATTGGTATGATCACGAGTTGCTCTACTCCGGATATAGCCATGTTGAGATGGATTGCATACATCAAGTCATTAAATCCGGAATTTAAACACATAGCAGGGAAGGATAATCCAGTGGCAGATATGTTGTCTAGAGCCAGATATGATGATGAGGAGACTCTACTTGCAGAAGAGGATGATGCAGAAATTTCAGCCACTATGGTTGATCATGTTTGTCATGTCTTTGATATTATGGCTTTTACAGAAGAGCTCTATGTTGGAGATTGGTTGCAGATTGGCAGGTACCTTAGTACACTAAGCAAAAGAGATGAATGGACAGATGAAGAGTTCAAGAAGATCAGAAGGAAAGCCTATGGTTATTTTCTCAAGGACGGATTTCTTTGGAAGCATCCAAAGAAAAGAGGCGGATTACCTTTGCGAGTTGTCTGCGATAGAGAGTCACAGTTACAGGTGATGAGGGAGTTTCATGAGAGTCCTTGGGCTGGTCATAGAGGAGTATGGGCTACTTATGAGAAGATCAGGGAGAAATATTGGTGGAAAGGCATGTACAGAGATGTTTCTCACTTTGTTGAGACTTGCAGAGACTGCCAGATGTATTCAGTAGTGCGTCATAGAGATGAGCTTCATCCGACCTATCCGCTATGCATTCATTATAAGTGGGTAGTTGATTTGGTTACCATGCCTATGGGTCTATGGCAGATGAGATACATTGTTTTGGCTAGAGAGGATCTTACCAATCATGTTGAGGGCAGATCTTTGAGAACGAAGACCACTAGTGCAGTGTGTAAGTTCTTATTGGAGGAAATTTTCTGCAGGTATGGTTGTGTGGGTAAGATCACTGCGGATCGTGGTGAATTGGATGCAGATGAAGCTAGGGAGTTTTTCTCTCAGCTAGGAATAAAATTGGCTCTAACCACATCATACAATCCAGAGGGAAATGGGAAGAGTGAAAGAGGGCATCCGCCGATAGTGAAAGCATTAGCCAAAGCATGCAGAGGACGAATTGGAGAATGGCCGAGACTTCTACCATTTGCTTTATGGGCTGATCGTACGACTCATAGTGTTACTACAGGATATATGCCTGCAGAGTTGATGTATGGTCAGAAACCTGTTATGCCGATTGAGACTTGTGCTTTGACTTGGTCAGTTTTACCTTGGCAGGAGGATTTGACGAGAGAGGAGCTCTTAGCTCTTCGGATTCGACAGTTGGAGAGGAGACCTGAGGATATTCAGCTAGCTATTGACAGGTTGAAAGTTGCTAGACTAAGGAACAAGGACAGGTTTGATAGCCGGCATCGCTTGCGGCCTAGAGCAATAGAAGAGGGAGATTGGGTATTGGTCTTTGATAGCAGCCTTGAAAATCAGCATACTGCACTTCGGAAGATGGTGCAAAGATGGTTTGGGCCATACATAGTCAGACATGTCTTTGACAATGCAACATATGAGCTGACAGAATTGGATGGAACAATGCTTAGAGTGCCAATTGCTGGAAAAAGAATCAAGATTTTCAAGAAAAGAGATGATGAGGATTATGCATTGGAAGAATTTTCGAGAGAAGAGCAACGACAAGAAACTCCAATGGAAGAGACAGATGATATGGCTGAAAATTTTGTTGATCTACCGGAAATGCATAATGAAGAGATTGATTTGTTTGTGGATCTTGATGATAATGATCATGGGTAGTTGGCTCATCCGGAGGATGCGCAGGATTAGAGGGGGTGGATGTCGTATTGCTGCGCATTCGAGGTGTGTAAACCACCCAAAAGTTGTGCATGGGATTTGGTACTTTGTACATATTTAGTTGTTGTGATTACATTTATTCTCAGCGTATGAGTATTGATGCTCACATGAAGGGCTTCACTTCAGAAGTTTTTGTTAATAGCATACTTATTAGTATCTATGGTAAATGTGGCGCTTGTAGCCCTTGGTGGGCAACTCTCTTGTGGATATGTATGGGAAATTTGGCTCCCTTGCGGAAGTACATCATGTTTTCAACAACTTACCCATTCGTGATGTAGTCTCTTGCCTCAGCTTTATATTGGAAACAAACTGGTAGACATGTATGGCATAAGTGGCTTACTTGCTGAAGCACATCGTGTTTTTGACATGCTGCCAGTTCATGATGTAATCTCATGGAATGCATACATTTCAAGATACGCTGAACTTGGAGCTTGGGGGATTTCTTGAAATCTTTGACAGTGGTGAAGGTTCGACATCATCCAGCTGCCGAGCACAGTCTTATTACTGGATTCAGAGGGTCTAATAAAGGAAAAAGCTTTGCCACGGATGGCTATTTTTGAAAAAGGAAAGAGCCTTTTTGGGGGGAAGAAGGGGAGCTATTTTGAAAAGAAAAAGAGGTATTTTGAGGAAGAGGAACGCCAAGGGGAGATCTATCGGATTGTGAGCACGGGGGCAGAGGAAAAAGGCTATCGAGGACTCTCAAGGAGCTTGGAGGAGGAGCCATCCTTTCTCAGCAACAGTGCATAATCACAGCATCTGTGCTATAATCCATTTTGATTCCGATATATTCATCCATCGATCCGGATCAGAGGAAGAGGGATTTCTTCCTACACAGAAATGACCAGCCATGTTTTTTTCATCGTCGTCGTCGACATCAACATCATCGCGTCACGAAAGAGGAGGAGAGGACAATGCGGAGGCAACAAGGACAGACCTCGTAACATCGACGACATTCAAGGGCTTTGCACCAGAAGAGGAGAGAAAGCACTAATCTGAGTGGGGGCTAAACAGAGGGGAATCTTCGAAAGGAGACAACTACGGGGAAGGAAAGAAGATCAGGGAGGATGGACTGAGGAGGAAGTTGGAAGGTACTCTGCTGCTCAAAAAGGAGATGATACTCTACGGCTTGATAAAGGGAAGAAGATCGACTGTGGGAGTGGGATGCCATCCTGGTTTCCTGTCACCTGGTTATGATTGCAATGATGTGAGAGCTCCTGTTATTTTTTATCTGGATTCCTTGGGAGGTTGCCACATAGTTATACACTGATAATTATCTGCCACCCAGCGCGACCCTGCCATGCACTCTCAAATCATCAGCGTCATCGACGCTCTTGCTGTCCTTGGCACTGACAGCATTACCACCAGTCACGAATCTTGTCACTTGGCGAATGCTTTGGATTACTGAGAAGGTGCAGCTGATCATCATCAAAAAGGTTCATTCGTTTGGTACTGAGGTCCGCGATGTTGCTGGAAGGAAGGGCTTTTTCTGGGACAGAGAAGGGAGGCCTGGGGGAACCCTGTGGAACAAAAATTCGGTCGCGGATGATGGGGAGGCACTGAATTTCAAGTACTGCGAAGGGAAAGACTGTGGAGGAAGAAGAGGACGTCGCTGCGGAAAGACAAAGGTGTTAGAAGCTCGCCGGCATTCCCTGAACATACCTTCTTTTGTTGGAATTAGATCTTTGTCACTTCGGATCGACTGCGTATTGCCTCTCTGTGATCGCTTAAACATCTCGTCCCTGCGTGAAAAACAGCATCTCAATTATGAGCAACAGGATTGGTCTCACGATGTTTCCTTAAATTCCATTACCTGCAACATTATAGTTATCTCAAACATATATTTTTGTTCCTTCATTCAACATGAATCTGGCTTTCCCGAAGTCTCACAGTCAATGTTTTCACAGTGATCAAATTACATTGTGATAAATGCAACTATGCAGTCCAGCATATTTGACAATTTAAACTGGAGACTTACCAGTCACATGTATAGTGTTGATTCAACTCTTGGAAATACCCTGTCATAACTCTACAGCTAATCAACAAGTTATTCCAAAAGTCATGAATCGTATAATGCAGCAATATGCCTGCCTAACAATATGACCAAGACAAGTTACATTAACTCAGAAATCAGATTGTAACTGCTGATGAGAAAGATGTGCCAGACATTGCCACAAATCAGTTAGACGACTTATGGAGAATGTAAATGAATATATGGTTATTGATCATTCAGTGTCCAACCCTCATGATCTTGGAAAGGAGCCACCTCTGAAAGGATATTGCTGATACTTCTGTCTGAAGCTGATAACCAGATTTGTATTAAATGTTCCTATTTTGAAGGATGAATTCTATGCTCAGCTGAAAACTTGCTTTTGGTCTTATCATTGCTGCAAAGACGAGGTCTCGTTGAAAACTTGGAGGATCAAATATTACACACAAATCCTCAACATCTTGCTTATTTATCTGTTTGAACTTCTATCCTGAAATTTATCAAGGACTTCTGAAGTTGCGACATTGCTTTCAAAACCCTTCGACAACGTGCTTAGTGCACAACTAGGCTTTTTTAATGCTTATTCTCTAACGTGTTGCGGTGATGAAAGGATAGCACCGGGATAACACTCGTGCTACTGCCCTCTTTAATAAAAATAACACTGACTCTATGATATGATGTACATCAGAAAATCACTAACAATCAGCATGCAAATCACACCATTCAAACCTCCTAGCCCCCTATGTTTAGGTATTGCTTTCCTTGCACAGGTGTAGGGGTTCATTTTTAGCATGTTTTGATGTAGAAAAAGCAATAAGTCACAAACTTCGACAAAGAGATAGGTCAAAATAAGGCTAAACCTCATGCTCTGCCACTACCACACATTCACAAACAATTATTATATTTTTCCTTATTTTTCCAAGATGTATTTCTATTTTTTCCATTATTTTTTCCATTTTCTTGATTTATTTGGCAATAAAATAGGCTATTTTATGATTTTTCTTATTCCAATCACTTCAGCATACTATTATTCAATTTGTCTTCCATATTCCTCCCATGGGAATACTTTTCCCCCCACCCGAAACGGAAAAAACACCATTTTGCCACTTAAAAACCGCATTTTGGGTTTGCGGGAATTAAATAAAGCATGTAAATCATTGCAAAACCAAGATTTTCTGATACACAACAATTATTCATAATGCAAACAGGCCACAAACAAATTTTCATCCACTAAGAACATAATTATCATCATAAACTATAAAAAATTCTTTATTTTCTTCATAAAAATGGTCATACCGTATTTTTACGTAACCCGAGACGCCTTGAATGAATACATAATCAGCAGACGGAGCCTCCATTGCTCTCAATCCAATGTTGTACTTCAATCTTCAACATCTCCATCAATCTTCATCACCATTTTCTTCATTCTTCCTTCATCAACATGCTACACATGAACAGCCCATAGAGAAGAGAGAGAGGGAGGAGAGAGAAAAACTAGATCTGGTTCTCTTCATTCAATCCATCATTCCACGGGCGAAGGGCGGCGATAAGACCAGCAAAGGGAGAGAAGATCAGCCCCATTGTCGATTGTATGGGTTGCGTTCAGCCTGAAGATTGATGATCATCATGATGAGGCGCAAAAGTACCACGCCATATCCTCACGCTTCATCCACATTTTGTTCCTTCTTTTTGTATAAAATTTGGGGGGGTCCAAGGCACCCAAAGGGCACCACCCCTTTTGGCCAAAACTTTGGTCCACCTTTTCGCATCTTGACCTATTCTTGGCCATTTCCCCGTCTGGCATCCAATTCGAGCTCTGAAAAATCCTGGGCGTCCGGCTTGACATCCCGCATTGACTGGCAGCTCTTGACATCCCGCACGGTAGTCGAAAAAATTATCAAAAGTCCACAAGTGCCACTCGGGCGCCTTTTAAAAGCCGTATTTCCCTTGGTGCTTAAAATCGTCTTAACTGGAGCCGTCGCCTTCGATGTTAAATATTTTTTCCCTAAATTCCGGATTTTTTGGCAAATTTTAGGCACATCTCAGGCTCAAAACTCAGCTCTCACTAGCCAATAGGATGTTCGACTAGATGGGCTTTGCCAAGACCTTGTATAGGATAAAGGGTTCTTTTTTGCTCGTATGGAGACACATCCACATGGAGTTCTGCAAGTAAAATGGACATAGAAGATATGAACCAGGCTTTATCTGGTGGTCTTCTTGGTCTCTGAGCGCGCAAAGAGAGAAGACCAGCTTGATGCACCTTTGTGATGATGAAAAATTGGTACGCGAAGACCTCAAATATTAAAAATATTTATGCTCTATTTTCTAAGCACTTAAATGCACCAATTAACTCTTGCCTTTCCTTGGGTGTCCTCTTTGAAACAAGAGGAAATGTGGCATCAATTTCCATGATCTAGTTCAAGTCTGATTCTATTGGTTGCTTTTGCTATCTTTTGCCAAGTGTTTTATTGACTATCTAATGAGTCAAGCACAATCTTTTTGGGCCTCCTCTATAATCAATTTCATGTCCTCTCAATGCAATAAACTCTCCACTCATTTAGTGTCTACAAAAATATTTTCCCACCTACTCTAATGCACTAAAAGGTAGGAAATCATACCTTGCTAAATTTGCATGATCCTTTGCATCATCCAACCCATGAAAAGATATCATAATATCAACCTCAAAGGTAGGTGTCAAGTTGGAACTAAATTTCTTTTAATTGCATCCAAGTAAAATGAGCTTTTACCTAATGAACCAAAGTAGACTAGGATTATAAAGAACTACAATTTTGGAAATATGTTTCCTAATTAGGCTTATAGCTAGTACTAGAACACATGATTTGAAGCAATCTTCATAGTATTTGTTGGGGCAAAGGCACCTCTTCCGTGCCGCCCCGTGTATTACTACACTGACAGTACCCGCCACTGCACACTACAGGTGGCGGGCGCCTGTCACGTCACTTTATTCTTTACATTCATTTTTTAGTGACTAGTAAATAAAGGAAGGCCCGGTCACACATTGTGACTGTTGGAGTTCCCATTTCTTGTCTCTCTCTTTCTTGCTCTTGCTCTCCCGCCATAGCTCGTGTGCAAGCTTTGATCCTTCTCACCTTTTAACTGGTATCAGAGCTTGGCTTCCTCTTGCTCGAGCTCGACTTGGTGCTTCTCTACCTTCGCATCGACTCCCTTCACGCATTGGATCTCCATCCCGGCAGCCATATCCGATCTCCCCGAGCTCCCATCACTCCCCGGCTTCCCGAGCACCTTCCCCGCCTATTGAGGCACCTTCAAGACATTGATACTGAGGTATTTGATCATTCTTTTAGGGTTTTATTTCAGTCTACAGGTTGCAAACAGCAAGGGTAGCCATGGCTTCAAACCCTTGAAGCTTATTCTCCTCATATTGTGCCTTACACCTATCAAGGCTCAAAGAGGCTTGTCATAGGCCTTTGATAGGCCCTTCTTGAGCCCCCCATTACCCCCTTTTTAGCCCATGTGGAGCAGTAACAAGTTCAGCACCAACAGGGCAGATTGCACCATTTTTTTCCAGGCTGTTAGCACTCGTCTACTTCAGCTCCACACTTGGCCATTGCTTCTTGCTCTCTACCTTGATCAAGAGGGCTATAGACTTCATGTTTGATGTCATTCAAGCTTTGGGCATTGGTCTTGATCATTCCGGGCTGATTTCTTCAAATTTGGGACTGTCATGAACTGTCATAATAGGCTGAAAACAGGGCAGTACCATTGGCATTAGCATTTGTTTCTTATACTCCATTCCGGTTGTGCTATTTGATGCCCGTATGCGGTCTACATGATGCCTAGTGCCTTGGGAATGTATGCACATGATTATGCCATGATTTTGGCCTGAAATATTGGCTGATTTGGGACTGTTATTTACTCTTATACAGTGCTGGAAACAGGGCAGCCACACTTGGCATTGGCATTTGATGCTTATACTCTACTCCGGTTACCTTGTTTGATGCCCGTATGCGGTCTACATGATGCCTAATGTCTTGAGAATGTATGCATTTGATTTGCCCATGATTTGGCATTGTTTTTGGGTTGGAAATTGACAGTCTTGGACTGTTTAGAGCTGCTGTACATGAGCAGGCTGAAGCTCATTTGTCACATGTATTGCTTCTCTATCGATACCGGATGTATGCTATGGGTTATGTCATGATGTATTACACTTTGGGGATCGACTTCGAACTCATGATCGTGATTCCGGAATGCTTTTGAGCATCACATTTGCTCCATTGTTATTGGTTTGTCATTGGCAGTTTGGTCGACTTGACTGGCATTTGGGCTGCTTATGCCTATTATCTGTACTTGACGGATAAGCTCTATGCATTACATGCTTTGGTCCGTGGTTGATGCCTCTTAGTTCGTCCATGCTTGATAGATATTTTGGAGCCCCGATTTGGATGTTTTGAGCACTTCCGACTCACAGGGATATTGACTTTGGCTTGCTATTGGATGTATTGACTTGACAGAGATCTTGCCATTGGGATTATGTCTTGCTTAGTGGTTGCTACATCAGTTGCTTCATGTATGTCATGCTCTTGGGAAGTGTATGACGCATTGACTTGGTCACTTGTCACTGGTACTTTGTCTTGGGTTGCTTGAGCCCTTAACTCGATTGTACACCTTTTGTGCCAGTGGGAGCATCTTGCATGCTTACTTGACCTTGAGCAGGGATTATATGCTATTGGAGCAGTCTATGTCATTGAGCAGTTATGGATGTATTGAGACTTTGGGATTATACTCCAACAATTGGATGTTGCATTGAGTATATGTCTTGGTTCACAGGATGCTTATGAGCCGAGTCTCAATTTTGGATCCGCTTTCTTTTGAGTAGACACCTATTTGTGTCAGGTTTTGGCAGTTGGTTCTATATTTTGCCTAGATTGTCTGGGGTGTGCCTCTTACTGGCAGATGCTATTTGACATCTCTCGGTGTTATGCTCATGTATTTTCACTGTCATTTGGCTTTGCTTTGTCCTCTTTATGCCGGCTTTGGACCTAGCATTGTTTAGTTGACATTAGATCCAGTTTTGGGACAGTTTGCTCTCATTATTGCAATTCTGAAATTTATTACAGCAAGCATTTATTGGTGGATTGAGCAGTATTTTTTATGCTGAAATATCCTAATTTGGTGTACCGCACCTAGTACTAAGTGGGCAGCATCTTTTGGCACACTTTTCTCGCCATTTGGAGCTCATTTCAGTGGATTTTGGGCATTTTCTGCAGTAAAACAACCATCAAATTTACATTGTCTGTGCATTTCCAGCCTGCATTATGGCATCCTCTTCGATTGATAATGCCATATTTAACATCACAAAGTTGGATGGTACCAACTACTCTTATTGGAAGAGTCAAATTTGGCACGTCTTGGTACAGAAATCTCAGATTAAGCCACTTCGGTTGAGTGGGGAGCAGCCTGAAACTATGGACAATGACGACTGGCTTGAACTTGATGAGCTATACAAGTCCACGATTGTATTGTCTCTCACTGAACAGGTACATTATAATGTATTTGAGGAAGCACAGAGTGCATGGGATCTATGGAATAAGATCAAGAATCTTTATGATAAGAAAAGTCCGGCGAGTCAGATGTACTGGTTGAAGCAGCTTATGGATCTGCACATGAAGGATAATGCGACTATGTCTGCTCACTTGAGCCAGTTCCATGCTATACTGAAGAACTTGACTTCGCAAGATATCACCTTTGGAGAGGAAGTAACACCTCTTTTCTTGCTTGGGACTCTGAATGAGTCATGGGATGTATTCTGCACTGCCCTATGTGCCTCTAGTGCTACTCTGAAACTGAATGATGTTGAGAGTGCTCTTCTGCAGGAAGAGGTTAATCGCAAAAACTTGGATGCCTCTCGTGTTTCACATGCTTTGACAGTTAGAGGCAGGATAACAGGAATGATCGTGGTAATAACCGTGGCCGTGACTCGCAGAAGGGTCGGTCTAAATCTCGTGGAAAGTCGCGTAGTAAGTCGCGTGGGCGCAACGCTAATGTCACTTGTCATCATTGTGGGAAAAAGGGCCATATCAGACCACAATGTCATGAGTTGTGCAATGAGAAGTGCAAGGATAAGGGAAAAGAGAAAGTGCAGGAGAAGTCCTCTGATCGCAACATAGTACCTGCGAAGTCCAGCGTCAAGATTGAAGGAATTAATGTCATGCAGACTGAGGATTCCGATGGTAGTGATGAGTTCATAATTGCAGCTAGTTCTTCTGATGCTTCACACTTGACTGAGACACCTAGTATGTATGCACAGTGCTGGTTATTGGATTCAGGTGCATCCTTCCATGTGACGCCTTACCGTGAGTGGTTTCACTCTTACCGTACTGTATCTGGATCAGTCAAGCTTGGAGATGACAGGTCTCTTGATATTGTGGGCTGTGGAGATATTCAGTTGCAGTTTTCCACTGGCAGTTCCTTTTTGCTCAGGGATGTACGTCATGTATCTGCGCTTACGCGCAGTCTTATGTCTGCAAGACAGTTGGATGATGCAGGGTTTCATGTTTGTTTTGGGGATTCTGCCTGGAAGATTACCAAAGGTAGACTTGTGCTTGCTAGAGGCGCCAAGGCTGGCAGCCTCTATCCTCTTGTTGTATCTGGGTCTTCTGTAGACCATGTTTAGGCAGTGGGCTCTATCCCACATGTATCACTTTGGCATGCCCGTTTGGGGCATATGTCTTTGAAGGGAATGAAAATGTTATTTGGTTTGCAGTATCTTCTGCCTTTGGACTATGCACATTTTGACTCGTGTGATCATTGTCTTTATGGTAAGCAGGGTAGGTCTACGCATAAGAAATCGGGTAGGCCATGCATGAGTGAGCCCTTGGCTTTGGTGCATTCAGATGTTTGTGGGCCCATGCCTGTATGGGTGGCGCGAAGTACTTTGTTACCTTCATTGATGATTTTTCTAGGAAAGTGGGGGCTTATCCCATAAAGCAAAAGTCTGATGTCTTGGCAGTCTTTCAGCGTTGGCTTGCTCTTGTTGAGAACCAGACTGGGTATAGGCTGAAATGCCTTAGGATTGACAATGGGGGAGAATATGTCTCACGTGCTTTTGAGCAGTTTTGTGATGACAGGGGTATTAAGCGTCAGTTGACCGCCCCTTACACCCCCGCCCAGAATGGTTTGGTTGAGCTCATGAACAGGACTATTCAGGAGCATGTCCGCTCTATGCTTAGCCATGCAGGCCTACCACAGAGCTTTTGGGCTGAGGCAGTTAGTACGGCAGTGCATGTCATAAACCGATCGCCTTCTAGTGGATTGGATTTCCAGGTTGCAGAGGAAGTTTGGGCTGGTAAGCCACCCTCTTATGCGCATCTCCATGTCTTTGGATGTGAGGCATTCTGCCATGTGCCCAAGGACAAGAGGACTAAGTTGGATCCAAAGAGAATTAAATGCATCTTTCTTGGTTATGATGATTCAGGAGAGATGGGCTATCGCCTATGGGATCCGCAGGCGTGGAAAATAGTACGCAGCCATGATGTAGTCTTCCATGAAGACAAGATGCACAGGCAGCCTGAGAAAGTGGTTGAGATCCACAGAGTGATCTTTCAGGAGGAGCCTAGAGCTCCTGCACAGCCAGTTGGACAGCGTACAACTGCAACAGATGCTCATGGTCAGGGTATTGGACAGGCATCAGAGCCTGCAGTGAGACGGTCTGCTAGAGACAGACGTCCACCTGATAGATTTCAGCCCTCTATGCATTATATTTTGGTTACAGATGCAGGAGAGCCTTTCACTTATGATGAGGCTATGCGCAGGGGTGACAGTCACTCCTGGGAGAGGGCTATGCAGTCTGAGATCGACTCCTTGCATAAGAATGAGACTTGGGATTTGGTTGCCTTGCCTAAGGGCAAGAAGGCTTTGCCATGCAAGTGGGTGTACAAGTTGAAAAGTTCCCCTGGACACCCCAAGCCGGCATACAAGGCTAGATTGGTAGCAAAGGGTTTTAAGCAGAAGCATGGTGTAGACTTTGATGAGGTCTTTTCTCCTGTGGTTAAGATGACCACCCTGCGCTTGGTCTTGGCTTTGGTTTCTCAGCTTGACTTAGATCTATATCAGATGGATGTCAAGACGGCTTTCTTACATGGAGACTTGCATGATGAGATCTATATGGAGCAGCCTAAGGGCTTTGCAGAACCTGGCAGGGAGCACCTAGTGTGCAAGTTGAAGAAAAGTCTTTATGGCTTGAAGCAGGCACCTAGGGAATGGTATCATAAGTTTGATGCCTTTATGCAGTCACAGGGCTACAACAGGAGTGCTATGGATCCGTGTCTTTACACAAAGAAAGCCCGTGATGGTTCATTGCTTATTTTGGTACTCTATGTGGATGATATGTTGATAGTAGGGAAAGCTCATGATGAGCTAGATGCTCTTAAATCTCATTTGAAGAAGAGCTTTGAGATGAAGGATTTGGGACATGCCTCTCACATACTTGGTATGCGCATTAGACGCGACAGGCATCAGGGACTCCTCTACTTGTCACAGAGGGAGTATATTCATAAAGTCCTTGAGCACTTCCGCATGCAGGACGTAAAGCCTATTGGCTGTCCATTGCCTTCTTATGTGAAGGTATCACAGGCCGATTGTCCGCGGACAGATGAGCAGAGGGCAGAGATGGCGCAGATCCCTTATGCTTCAGCCGTGGGCAGTTTGATGTATGCCATGATAGCCACTCGTCCAGATATTGCCTTTGCAGTTGGTGTTGTGGCACGCTATATGGTTACACCTGGTAGAAAACATTGGGATGCCATGAAGGGTATCATGAGGTACCTGAAGGGCACAACAGATATGTGTATTTGCTATGGCAGCCAGGATACAGGGGTCATGGGGTACACTGACTCCAATTATGCAGGACATGCAGATAGTAGGAAGTCCACTTCTGGCTATGTATTCACCTATGCTAGAGGTGCTGTCTCTTGGATGTCCAGGGTTCAGAAGTGTACGACTTTGTCTACCACTGAGGCCGAGTATGTTGCAGCCACTGAGGCTTGCAAGGAGGCCATATGGCTAGGCCGTCTAGTTGTTGACCTTGGGATTGATGCTATACCTACACTGCATTTGGATTCTATGAGTGCCATTCAGTTGGCTAAGAATCCGGTCTTCCATACGAAGACAAAACACATTGAGGTGAGGTATGACTTCATATGTGGTGTCGTGGAGGACAAGTCTATTGACCTTGTCAAGATCTCCACTGACGAGAATCCTGCAGATCTGCTCACGAAAAGCCTCACTACTGAGCGCTTTGCCTTCCTCAGGAGATTGATGGGCGTTGGATGAGATGTTGCCTTTCCTCATCCCTTGTACCTATGTACAGTTGTACTGTCTTTTTGTTTTCTTTCTCTCTCATTGGGGCAGATTCACCTTTAAGTGGGAGGTTGTTGGGGGTAAAGGCGCCTCCGCCGTGCCGCACCATGTATTACTACACTGACAGTACCCGCCATTGCACACTGCAAGTGGCGGGCGCCTGTCATGTCACTTTATTCTTTACATTCATTTTTTAGTGACTAGTAAATAAAGGAAGGCCCGGTCACACATTGTGACTGTTGGAGTTCCCATTTCTTGTCTCTCTCTTTTTTGCTCTTGCTCTCCCGCCATAGCTCGTGTGCAAGCTTTGATCCTTCTCACCTTTCATTATCAATATGAAAATGCACATACAGAAGCCCCAATAATTGGCCACATGTTGATCATTGTCCACATACCTCACTAGCTATATGTATGCTTAGATTGGAGCTTGAATTCAACTAGGAATCTAGAGCAATTGTGGTACAACATGTCTAATAATATGGAATAATTGTGCGAGTTGCAATTGTTCTAATACCTCTAGGGTTGACAAATGAGCTTGAAGATTGGAAAATTTGTTAGCAAAAATTGAACACCACCACCTAAAAAGTTAGAGTTTCCTACTACACATATAGGTGTGAAATTTCTACCTTCTACATATGCATCTTTGATAGCACATCCCTATAAATATGGATAGACAAAAGGAATAGTAGAAAGTAGTGGTGTTTGTTGATAGTTTTTACATGTAGTCCACTATATCGGCATGCAGTGCAACAAATAGGTGCTATCATAGCCTCCTCTCCAAGGTTATGTCATTCTCATATTGATGTGAAAAAACTTAACATCAATATCAAAACGGATCACCTTCATCACACACCCATAGTCTCATATAGATCTAAGCTTCATAATTTTAGGATGACTTTCTCATCCCGCTAGTGGGATTGTGATAGTCTAGTTGTTCAAGGTTCAATGTGTGCATAGGTTAGATAGTTCATCTAACAATTATATCATAGAAGCCAATATTTCTAACATTATGTATATAATTTTACCATTTTTTGTGTAGAAAAATTTGCATATGTATGCATTTTCATAAATTATATCTCACACATGTGTGCATGCACACACATGCGTGAAAACACACACACACACACACACACGCACGCACGTACACACGCATGCATGCACGCGTGCGCGCCGCACACACACACACACAAGCATGCATGCACACACCTACTCTCTCTCTTTACATATGCAAATCGAGTTTAAACTATACATGCTTCTAGTACTACACACAACTCATTATATGTTAAATCAAAGAGGCTCTTGAAATTCTAAGATGTATTTAGTCATAAGGTGGTGGATGAAAATTATCATCTTAGCTTTTGCTAAGTTCATGTGTAAGCACATCCTAGGTCCTCTACTGAAAGGTATAAAAATGTATGGTTTAGTTGACTTCTACATGTATGCCATATTATCAATCAAATATGACAGTACAAACATGTTTTTGATCCATTTCCAATGTACCTAAGTGGCTTACATCAAATAAAATGGTTGAAATTGATGTGGATCATCAAAATTGGTAGCATCGAAATGTGGACCTCAGGTGCTACCACCACTTTCCAACTTTCTCTATTATCTTCCCTAAGCATTTCAAGAAATTGATCAAAATATGGATATGAGTTGAAACTCTATTTTTTTAAATAGATTTTAGAAATGTTTAAATTTTTTTATCTTTGTTTCAATAATTTATTTTTTTGTTGTCAATACAATGCTTAAAAGAATAGACATAACCACTTTCTTTGAAGGTCTCACAAGAATGCATGTTACATACCATTCAATCCAAAGTCTTGAAGAGCACTTCGAGGTAGAAGTGGAGCAAAGTTTGCAACTCTTAAGTGTCCCATTCAATGAATTGTGTAAGTTTGCATCCATTTTTAAGAGTTTTGATGCTTTATTTTTCTTATCAAAGCCTTAATGTTTTGTATGCAATTGATCAATCCAAATGATGCCAGGAGGCATATTCCACGGTGGATTCCGTGAGGTTTTACGGTGGATTCCGTAAACTTAGATGACCGGGGCTCATACGCAAAGAGGATTCTTTGTGCGAGAAGTTGATGGGGACGCCTATCCTTTTCGGGCGTTTCATTAATTTAGTGTGTACATGGGTGATTCCATAGCGGGTGATTCCGCAAAATGCATATTAAATTAATAAACGTTTATGAGTTTAGAGTGCGCACTCGTAATAAATTAAGGTTAGGATTTATTTCTAACCAGTTGATTTATTTATGTAGCTGAAGACTGCTAGGTATTCACTTTTGTCGGTTTAATTGTGTTATTTTACTAACGATTATGAATGCTTCAGTTGATGTGTAGAGATAGCAGCAGTGGCGGAGGAAAGCATTGGAGTCTAGCGGGTTTCCGACCTTTGGACTATATTTTGATAGGCGTCACGCCTATATTTTGATTATGTCTATAGAGACATCGATTATTTATTATTATTTTGTATGCGCTTATGCGCTTGGATATGTTATTTTTATTTGGACATTGAGATTGGGCGTGCCAGACTCTTTGGGCACCGTCCATTAGCTTTATTTTCCTATTTTTGGTAGAAAGCAAACTCAAAAGCTAAAAGCTTGTCATATTTTTGTAATTGGGCTATTTTTGAGCAAAAAGATTGGAAATATATATTAAATACATGCTTTGTGAAGCGCTCACACAAGGCATGGGGGAGATTCAACCCAATTTGTCTCTTGTCTCATGTCGTGCTTGTTTTTACATTGGTTTTTGTGCTAAAAAGTAGAGTGCTTTGTTCTTGGGGACCTTTGGGAATTCACTACGTGAGCTACCTGCGTCCGATCTGCGCACCAAAAAATGCCCCCTCCCCCCCAACACACACACACACACACACCCACCTTTCTAGATGTGAAGGGTAAATTAAATCATGATGAAGGATAATCCCAAAGGTAAGAATACTTTCAAACTAATGTCTTGTTCAAAGTCATGGTATGTGCCACATGTGAACCAAAGTAGCTATGCATGTGGACGAGTATGCAAGTACAATGTGTGTAGATGCACATGCATGTTTTGTGTGTGTTCATGGATGCATGTGCACATACAAATTGGAAACTACAATCCTAAAGAGTGCATGCATATTCATGTGTGCACATACCCTTCTACTACATGCACACACACAACCCTTTCTAGATGTGAAGGGTAAATTCAATCAAGGATAATCCCAAAGGTAAGATACTTTCAAACTAATGTCTTGTTCAAAGGCATGGTAGATGCCACATGTGAACTAAAGTATATGCATGTGGACTAGTATGCAAGTACAATGTCTGTATATGCACATGCATGTTTTGTGTGTATTCATGCATGCATGTGCACATACAAATTGGAAACTACACACACACGCACACACGCACACACACACACAAGCATGCATGCACACACCTGCTCTCTCTCTTTACATATGCAATTCGAGTTTAAACTATACATGCTTCTAGTACTACACACAACTCATTATATGTTAAATCAAAGAGGCTCTTGAAATTCTAAGTTGTATTTAGTCATAAGGTGGTGGATGAAAATTAAGATCTTAGCTTTTGCTAAGTTCATGTGTAAGCACATCCTAGGTCCTCCACGAAAAGTTATAAAAGTGTATGGCTTAGCTAACTTCTACATGTATGCCATATTATCAATCAAATATGACAGTCCAAACATGTTTTTGATCCATTTCCAATGTACCTAAGTGGCTTACATCAAATAAAATGGTTGAAATTGATGTGGATCATCAAAATTGGTAGCATCGAAATGTGGACCTCGGGTGCTACCACCACTTTCCAACTTTCTCTATTATCTTCGCTAAGAATTTCAAGAAATTTATCAAAATATGGATATGAGTTGAAACTCTATTTTTTTTATAGATTTTAGAAATGTTTAAAATTTTTTATCTTTGTTTCAATAATTTATTTTTTTGTTGTCAATACAATGCTTAAAAGAATAGACATAACCACTTTCTTTGAAGGTCTCACAAGAATGCATGTTACATACCATTCAATCCAAAGTCTTGAAGAGCACTTCGAGGTAGAAGTGGAGCAAAGTTTGCAACTCTTAAGTGTCCCATTCAGTGAATTGTGCAAGTTTGCATCCATTTTTAAGAGTTTTGATGCTTTATTTTTCTTATCAAAGCCTTAATGTTTTGTATGCAATTGATCAATCCAAATGTGTATATGTGTGTCCATCACATGCATGCGTGCATGCATGTGTGTGTGCATCCACACACACATGGGAATGAGAGCATATGGGCATATTCATCAACAAGATTGGATCATCAAATTTCCCCATGCATATAGATTATTTTTCACTCATCATTTGCACCCATGACTATGAAGAGGCTAAAAATGCCCCCTCCCCCCCAACACACACACACACCCACCTTTCTAGATGTGAAGGGTAAATTAAATCATGATGAAGGATAATCCCAAAGGTAAGAATACTTTCAAACTAATGTCTTGTTCAAAGTCATGGTATGTGCCACATGTGAACCAAAGTAGCTATGCATGTGGACGAGTATGCAAGTACAATGTGTGTAGATGCACATGCATGTTTTGTATGTGTATATGCTTGCATGTGCACACACAAATTGGAAACTACAATCCTAAAGAGTGCATGCATATTCATGTGTGCACATACCCTTCTACTACATGCACACACACACCCCTTTCTAGATGTGAAGGGTAAATTCAATCAAGGATAATCCCAAAGGTAAGATACTTTCAAACTAATGCCTTGTTCAAAGTCATGGTAGGTGCCACATGTGAACCAAAATATATGTGGACTAGTATTCATGCTAGGAAGCATATTTCATGGTGGATTCCATGCCATGGTGGATTCTGTGAGATTTTACGGTGGATTCCGTAAGATTTTATTACCGGGGCTCATACACAAAGTGGATTCTTTGTGCCAGAAGTCGATGGGTACGCCTATCCTTTTCGGGCGTTTTGTTAATTTAGTGTGTACATGGGTGATTCCATAGTGGGTGATTCCGCAAAATACATATTTAAATTAATAAACGTTTATGAGTTTAGAGTGGGCACTCGTGATAAATTAAGGTTAGGATTGACTTCTAACCAATTGATTTATTTATTTAGCTGAAGACTGCTAGGTATTCACTTTTGTCGGTTTAATTGTATTATTTTACTAACGATTGTGAATGCTTCAGTTGATGTGTACAGATAGCAGTAGTGGCGGTGGAAATCGTTGGAGGATAGCGTGTATTCGAGTTATCATCTATATTTTGATGGGCGCATACTTTGGCATGGCGCCTATATTTTGTCGCACCTATTTATCAAGGCGTTTGATATTTATTTATTATTTTTGTATGCGCATGGGCGCACGATTTAGATATTTGTATTTGGACATTGTATTGGGTATGCTTGACTTCTTGGGCGCCAACCCATTAGCTTTATTTCTATTTGGCACAAAAGCAAAATCAAAAGCCAAAAGCGTGCTATTTTGTAAATTGGGCTATTATTTGAGCTTGAAGATGATTAATACATAAAATACATGCTTTGTGGAGTGCTCACACAAGGCATGGGGGGAGATTGCACCCAATTGGTCTCTTGTTCATGTCGTGCAAGTCTTCTACATTGATTTGTGTGCAAATAGTAGAGTTCTTTTGTTCTTGGGGACCTTCTGACGCTCACTACACGCACTTACAACATCTGATCTGTGCACCAGTGGTATCAGAGCGAAGCTGAGATCGAGAGCTTCCAATCGCTTACCATCTTGTGCGAAGGCGGAGCTCCTGGAATGATCAAGATCTAAAGTGAGTTTCATCATGAATGGTCGATACGGGTGGATTCCTAGTGGTCAAGATCCTCTATCTGTAGCCTCTGATTGCGAAGGACCGGCCTGAGGAGGCGGAGGACCACTTCTACATCTCCCTCTCCAAGTCATTTTTTCCATAGACAAACAGATAAGCTTCATATCTCAAAAATCTTAAAAGCTTTAGTTCAAAGGTTAGAAAGCTTATTATTAAGCTTAATAATAAATCTAAAGCCCCACAAAATTGACAATCTGTAGCCGCGGCATCCTGGTGTCAAAAAACGGTGCAAAAAACACCCCCCCTAAAATCGAATTGACGACAGTCAGATCATATTCAAGCTTAGTTACTTAAGCTTTTGATCCATTAAGTTCACTAAGTTCTCTTACCACTACAAGTTCTGCAAGTCACAAAGGTTAATCAAGTCACCACAGACTAACTCCAACTATTTCCATAAAGACTATTCCTGCGCAGAAGCACAGAATCACAGAATTACTCCCTGGAAGTCTCTGTTCACACACGCAGACTTGCCGAACCAGTTTTAGCAAACGTAGAAGGCCATACGTAGTTTCTATGAAGATTACGAACACCGCAACCACAAAAGACAAAAACCGTAAAAGCCAAACAAAAATATATAAGCCTTGTGTATCCGACTTTGAGCTACGCTCATCCCGCTAATCAGATTTTGAGAGTGTGAGGTCTTTTGGATTTTTACAGGATGACGGAACAAAATATGGACGATTTTATGGGGGCTGAAGGTGATCTTCCCGAACCAACGATGGAACAAAAGTTGGATTTAATTATGATGCAGCTTGATGAAGAATGAAGAGCCCGACAAGCTTTGCAAGTTCAATTGGCCAATCTACAACCAACTACCACCGCCAAAGATGGACCGCCACTCGAAGATCTTATCCGACGTACCATCGATGCGACGCTTGAAGCTCAATCCATCCGCAAAGAAACAAAGATAAGTAAAAGAAACTTCAAATTTTGTACTTTCAATGGATCTCGAGATGGAAAGACTGTACTTGCATTTATTAGTCAGTTTGATGATTACTTTCATGAAGAGACATATGCTGAAAAAGACAAAATTAAATGTGTCACTAATCATTTAGTCGATCGAGCATCTCTATGGTGGACTGTGGTTCGTAAGAGCATTGATTGTCCCACTACTTGGGAGAGTTTCCAAAAGAAGTTTTTGCAGAATTTCCTTCCTCCTCAATTCCATGAAAAATCCATAAAGCAATGGGATCTTCTACAGCAAAGAGATCGTGAACCTATTTTCCAATACACTGAACGTTTTTGGAATGCCCTGCTGTAATTCCGAATGCTCGAAGATGTACCTGAAGTGACTCACAAACTTAAGTTTATGTCTGGCTTACTTGGACATTACTATGCTGAAGTCAATATGTTCAAGCCAACAACCCTTGAAGATGCAATTTCTTTGGCTCATGACACTGAAGACAAGATTCGAGGAAGAGACACGTGTCCACAATAACTTCAAGCAAATGGTAACTATGGTTCCAAGCAATTCAATTCAAATTTTAGAAGATTCAATCAAAGTCGTTTTCTTCCATCTTCATTCCATAAGTCTTGGACACGACTACCTGCTTTGCCATCCAATACCAATCCAAACCCTAAGCCATCCTCACAACCAAATCCCAATATTCCTAGACTTCCTGCCGTTGCCAACAATGTATCTAAAGGCAAACCTATAGTTTGTTACAAATGCCATCAACTTGGACATCTAGCGGCCAATTGCCAATCGAAGAAACCACCTATCCATATCAATTATTCAGATACTTTGCCAGGTATGCCAACTCCACATTCTTTGTTGACAATGAAATGTTTAGTGCATGGTAAAGAAAATATTATTTTGCACGATGATGGTAGCACACATGATTTTATTTTTGCAAAGTTAGTGAAAGAATTGAATCTACAAACAGTTTCTACACATTATCGCATTAAAGCAACATTCCTAGGCACAAGATATAATGGAACATAAGAGGTGCATAACTTAGAAATTAAAGTTGGTAAATACACTGAACAAAGAAATTTCCTAGTTGTTCCTTTGCAGTCTAGTGACATTATCCTAGGTATGCCTTGGCGTCATCAGTATAATCGTGACATAGATTATTCCACGCATTCAATTAAAATTTATTCCAGGCATTGGCGTCATCAGTATAATCCTGACATAGATTACTCCACGCATTCAATTAAAATTTATTTTCAAGGGAAACAAATTACATTGAATGGTATACACTCTTCTAATAATAATTTTCCACTGCTTACTCATACTCAAGCTAAACGTGCATTACGTAAAAGTAGCAAATCTTATTTAATTTGGGTGAATGAACTTCAAGCTAAAGAAAAACATATGCATCCTAGGCATAAACAATTTCTTGCTCAATTTAAAGATTGTTTTGCTGATGATTTACCACCTGGACTACCACCTTCATGACATGAAGATCACAAAATAGATTTAATTCCTGGTACACAACCACCATATAAAGCACCATATAGGCATAACTAAATTGAACAGAAAGAAATTCAAAATCAAGTAGAGGTATTGCTAAACAAAGGATTAATTAGACCTAGTAGTTCTCCATTTGGTGCACCTGTTTTATTAGTAAAGAAGAAGAATAATACTTATCACATGTGCATTGATTATCGTGCCCTGAATAAAATTACAGTTAAGAATAGATATCGGATTCCTAGGGTAGATGATCTTATGGATAAACTACAAGGTTCTGCCATATTCAGCATAACTCTCTGCCTTTGCATTGATTACAGAGGACTAAACCACACAACAATCAAGAATAAGTATCCGATCCCAAGAATAGCCAAGCTACTTGATAAACTGCAAGGGGAAAAAATCTTTTCCAAGATTGATCTCTGATTTGGTTATTACCAAATAAGGATCAAGGAAAAAGATATCACCAAAATTGCATTCAATATCAAAGATGGTCATTTTGAATTTATTGTAATGTCTTTCAATCTAACTAATGCCCTTGCTACATTTAACAAATTAATGCATGACATATTTTGACCTTATCTTGATGAGTTTGTCCTAGTCCTCTTTGATGATTTCCTAACATACTCCAAGAGAGAAGAAGACCATGAGCTGTAGTTGCGCATTATGCTAGACACAATGAAGACACACAAGCTCTATACGAAGAAAAGAAGTGTACCTTTTTCAAAAGACAAATGGAATATCTTGGATTCATAGTATCTGCTGAAGGAATCTCTGTAGACTAGCCAAAGTTAGAGATGTTCAAGAGTGGCAACCACGACAATAGTTAAGGAAGTGAGAAGTTTTTAAGGGATGATTGGATGAAATAAAATTTTCATTAAAAAATTGTACCCTAATAGTTGCACCTCTCACTAATTTGTTGAAAAAGAAAAATTCTATTATGTGGACTCCCATTGAGTAAGCCAGTTTTGAGTAGCTGAAGAAAAGTTTAGTAACAACATCGATTTTAAAGCTACCTGACCTAAAGAGTTTGAGGTCATAATTGATGCAAGTTCTCTTGCACTAGGTTGTGTGCTTATGCAGTAAGGTCATCTGATAGCCTATTCCTCAAGGAAGGTGAAAATACATGAGAGGAATTACGCCACCCATGATCTTGAGCTGTTAGTTGTGATCCATGCTCTCAAATTGTGGCGACACTGTCTGCTTGGAAGCAAGTTTACTTTCGTCATCACTAACCACAAAAGTCTCAAATGGATCTTTGCTCAACCAAACCTCAACATGATGCAACCCCAGTGGATTGAAGTCTTGCAAGAATTTGATTTTGAAGTCAAGTTCAGAACTAGAAAAGAGAATGTGATTGTTGATGCATTAAGTCATAAAGCTTTTCTAAATGCACTTATCATGAAAGAGCCATCTAAAGGAGAGATTTTAGCTACCATGATATTGATGCCTAGAAATTTGGTCATTGAGCTAGCCAAAGAAGAGGCAAACAAGGATCCTAAAGTATCAGCTAATGCTTAAAGAAATCCTAGTTAAGGACACTGATCCTAAGCTCAGAGTGAAATACCAAAATTTCACTATGGATGATGGACTTGTCTATTTCAAGACAATGCTCTACATTCCTCTTAGTCAAGTGCTGAAAAAGAAGATATTATGGGAAGCCCATGACTCCCTATTCTCCAAGACACCCTGGCTATGCAAAGACTCTTAATATTGTTAGGACAAGTTACTACTAGGAAAGAGTGAAGCATGATATACTTAGATATGTTACTGAATGCCTAAGTTACGAGCAGGTGAAAGCTAAGCATGTCAAAATTCCAGGCAAAGCTCCAGCCACTTGACATTCCACAGATGAAATGGGAGTTCATCAGTATGGATTTCATAGTTGTCTTACCTTCTGTTCAAGGAGAGTATAATTTAATTATAGTGATTGTGGATATGCTAATAAAGGTCATTCATCTTATCCCAGTCAAGACCAACTACAAAGCTTTAGATATTGCACAATTGTTTGTGAAAGAAATCTTTTGGCTTCATGGATTGCCCAAACGGATCGTTAGTGATCGTGACTCTCTATTTACACCACATTTCTTGAGAAGCCTAGTTGAAGTAATTGGAACCCAGCTTTTCTTTAGCACAACTTACCATCCCCAAACTGATGGTCAATTAGAGCGGGTTAATTAGCTCATTGAATATATACTAAGAGATACTGTTCCAAAGAGCTAACAAGGTGGATACAGTATTTTCCCTTAGTAGAATTTTCGTACAATGTGTCATATCACCAAAGTATTCAAATGACTCCATTTCAAGCATTGTATGGACAAGATTGTTTTACGCCATTGAATTTCTATGATCCAAGTCTAAAGGTTGAGGCTTCTAAGAAAATGCTAGAAGAGATGGATGACCAGGTCAAAACTATCAGACAAGACATCCAAGCTGCCAAAGACCACCAAAAAGCTTATGCTAATCTAGGATGGCAATAGCATGTCTTCCAAGAGGGAGACATGGTTTTCATCCTCCCTAAACACCCAAAGAAGAGTTCTCTGTCATTGGGAAAGTTCAAAAAGTTGAGTCCAATTTATTGCGGACCATACAAGGTTCTCAAATGCCTAGGAGCTAATGCCTATAAACTACAACTTCTTGATCATGTGAAAGTTCGCAATGCATTTCACATTTAGTTTTTTGAAAGATTATGTGGCAAATCAAGATCATATTCTTGATGACCAGCAAATTGTAATGCCTAGCCAAGGAGCCCTTGAACTCTAGCCTGATAAGATTCTACATGTAAAAGAGAAACCTCTAAGAAACAAAACCATTAGAGAGTATCTTATCCAATGTAAAGACTATCTTGAACAAGATGCCACCTAGATAGAAGAGACAGCTCTAGAAAAACAGTTTTCCTAGTTCTTCTCAAGATAAGGACATCTTTATTCCTCTAAGGAGGAGAGGATGTAATATATTCCTGCCACAATGCTTCATATCAAGAAACGAATTTGTGATTAAGGTGTTTTAAAAATTACTCATCAAGCTCTCACATAAGTGACTGCATGTAATTTTCTTAATATCAAGTCTCACATTAAATCAATTCCACAATCTGACATGAGAAGAAGCCTCAATGTTCCCATCCAACAAAAAGCAAAGACATCTCGTAAATAATATTATGATGGCTTGATTATATAAATTTTCTCGCATTATATTTGATTTGGCATTCTCAATTCCATTTAATGCATTGAGGATTGTATTGATTGCGTAACCAAAAGACAATTATAAAAAAATACATATGAATTTCATAATAATTTATGAAAAATCATTTAGATAATATCATGAAATAATTAATGCATTAAATCAACAAAAATTTGCATAGGAAAATATATACTAGACCCGCATAAAAAAGCTGTGTGAAAATATAATTCAATGTTTGAAATACTTTTAACAAATTACACTTATGATTTTTGCATTGCTTAGAATAAAATATTTAGAAAAATAACCAGCATTAGACTTAAGACATAGCTAAATGAAAATTGATCTTTCTAGATAATGTTAAAAGTTTGGCAAATGGTCAAACATCGTCGATTAATCCATAGAATATGAGTAGAATAAAATAAAAAATATTTTCTTACTGAAAATATATGCAATGTTAATATTAATGATTATACTAGCGAGAGTGTCAATATCATGAGTTGACCCACGTATGAATCAGCAAGAAAACCTAACCTAAAATATCAAGAATGTTGAAGTAAAAATAACTATGAAATACTCGACAGCCTTGAAACTATTAGTATCATGAAATTAAATAAATATCGGAAGTTTGTAGGACTTATTGGACATTGGTAAGAATTTGTCGATAGAAATTCTAAAGTCTAAACAAAGTTGGAAAAGCATTCGAAATCCTCTTAAGCATGGTTTAGGATAGGGCAGTGCATGAATTGCCTGCCATAGGCATAAATGCCCATATTATCTTTTAGGGCGGATGTTAATAAATTGATTGCTTATTACACATTCTCTATTTAGTAAATTTATGACAATAAATTAAATGACTCACTTTTCTTTAAGTATTAATGATCATCTAGCATGGCCATGAGACCATTTCGAGACAAGTATTCCTAGTGCATCACTTAATGGGGTGATCAGAGCACTGCGACGGGGATATCTAGTACATACAGTACAAGTTATGAAGGGGGAAGGAAGTGTTTGCCAAGTGCATTAGCATTATGTATATATATTTATGTGTGTATCCGAGGACGCCTGGGAACATTTACTTATGTGTAATAAGCATTGCATTCATTTGGGTTCATCCTCTCCCTTCCAAGTCAAGGTTTAAGGTCTTTTCTCTCTTAATCAATTAAGGAGAGAAGTAATTCTTTCAGTAAGAAAAAAATGAGAGAGGTAAATTTGTTACTAAGAAAGACGAGAGATGTGATCCTCTGGAAGTAAGAAGAGAATTCATTTTCTCTTTCTAAGGTCTAAGATGACACAAGCTTTTGTGTGGAAGTCAGTCTTAAGGTTGAGGCCCAAGGCAATCTAATGAAGTCTCCTTATATATGGCTCAAGGTTGTTGCATGGACCATAAGTTAAGAATAGAGTTTAAAAAGCTACTTTTCTTAAAATAGACATGGTGAATCCATTTTTAAAATATCTCACGATATAAATTTGATCTCTAAAAATGGCCCACACGGGGTTATAAAAAACAACGAGATCTAGAACTTTTGTGTTGGATTTTTTTCCATCTAAGGAATGCACAGAGAGATATTCCAAAATTGGTGCTGCAGAGTATGTCCTAGAACAGCCACACCTTGCATGAAGATCAACTTTTCCAATCTTAGCACTTAAGTCTCTCTCCAAGAAGATAAGTTCTTGGAGACTATGAAAGGGAGGCTCTCCTTGGGTGTGAAAGAGGTGAAGGAAGCATCACTTTGCATACATGAAAGAGAAGGAGAGAAGGCGGTTTGAGTCTCACAAAGTGTTGCAGAAGCTCTGTTGAAATCAAGCACCAAGAAAAGAACCCTACACATATTGTGTAGGAGAAAAGAAGAGAAATCAATAAGATCAAAGGAGCCAACTTTCAAGTCGTGTAAGTGCTCGCCGGTTGTATACCATGCAAAGATCTATATTGTAAGTTCAAGCTCGCCAACCCTCGAGTTGTGCAAGTGCTTCGGAACCTCTACTGAAATCAAACTCCAAGAGGAGATCCCTACACATATTATATAGAAGAGAAGGAGAGACTCAAGAAGGATCAAAAGGTGCCAACTTCCAAGTTATGCAAATGTTAGCTGGTTGTATACCATGCAAGGAACCGTGATCTTGTTCCCAAGATCTACAAGTTAAGAACTGGTTTATGTGTAATAGAGGAGCTTGCTTCTTGTCAATAATATAACTCCACAAGGGGGGGGACTTGCCCATCTTCCAATCCCTAGTGTGTTTTCAATCTCTCTATCTCTTGCTATTTCTCTCTACATATTTCTTTTCTCTCATCTGTTCTCTCTCTGCGCTAGCATAATATCTACCATATATCTTTTAAGTATATAAGAAGGTCGAGCGTGTATCTTGGATCTTGTAACAATGGAAATAAGGATAAAATAGACTTCTCATAATTAATTAGATTCATGAAATATCTTGTGAATCCCGAAAAAGAGTTGCAAGTAAAAAGTGAAACCCTAAGAATAAGGTGGGAGCTTAAAAGAGAAACCCTAGATCTGGGTGGGGCTACTTCCTATGCTAAAAACATGTGTTGTTGTTTCTTTTTTATTTGTGTACGCATTGATGGTTGCACAAAAAAGATTGATTGTACTTGCAACACTTAGATGTTATTTGTAAATATATAATCAGGATAATAAGAGGAAAGATCACTGATGGGACCTAAAATGGGCCGGGACTGGCTCATGCACTAGCTAGACCTCTATCATGTGCTCAACAACCCCACGGCCTCGCGGCCAGGAGCGTTGATGACACATACATCATACATTGCCTTCCTAAACATCTTGTGTTTGTATCACGTCTCATAGTCCAACTTTAACCCAATTAACACTCCTCAGAGGGAGTCCCAATACCTTGCCAAATAGCACGAAGTACAAACATAGGAGGTCCTCCCACGGCTGACTGCCACTACCTCACTGCGACTCTCCTATACCTTGGGGATTGGCCCCTCGATGCGTCGCTAAACATATATAACACTTTGCATATAGTTCTCTCAAGCTACCAATTATTTCGTTCCAGGATGTACCATATCTCACTTTATTTCCCCTAGGGCCCACGTCTTCCTACAGCTTGGGATATCCTGTCTCTCACTCAACGCGGGTCATGTTCCTCTAGAAAGCAATTGCCATGCATCCAGGAGTTCTTGATATCTTTAAGTTTCTTTATGATTTATGCAAGTAGTGAATGCCCATGTGCTCAAACAATTAAGAGAATCAACATTTGTGCACATGTGGAAAACATTTCTTTCAATGATTTTGACTATCACTCGTATGCGGCGTCGCATGAACCTAGCACCGAGAAACCCTCGTACTACTAGGTTCTTAATTTTTAATTATCGACCAACCTAAATGGTATGCATAAAAACCAGCAACCTTTTCATCATTTCATTCAGCATTTAAACACCTTTTATACACTCTACCCCCTCACCCGTTTAGGTTGTGCATTATTGATCAGTTTAGGGTTCATTTTCCACATTTTTTGTGTATAAACGCAAAGAAAATCACACTAGAACAAAAATGTGGGGCTGAACTGAGGCAAAACCTCATGCTTCAGACCCCACAAACATTCACAAACATGGTTCTTATTTTTCCTTAATTTTCGGCACTCAAAATCCATTTTTCCCCTATTCTCAGTGGTTTTTTCCTATTTTCTTTCTATTTTTCCCATTTTTTTGTATTTTTTAATACTGAAGACTCAAAATAGGTTATGGCATGTGGCCCTTAGTTCATTTGCAGCAAAAACACAAATTTAGTTGGTGTGTCTTATTATATTTTCCATTTATATATCAAAAACACCCAATTTTTCCCTATTTCGCGTGTTTTACGGGTTTTACACCATTAATTTCAGTCACAACACTTATGATTTTCTGATTTTCTGAGCATAAACTGATCAAACTCATAGCAAACAATAACATAATGCATAATTATCCCATGGGAACAAGTATTCATGAAGCAAATTCCATAAAACATCAATTCCCTTTGTAAAAATGAGATTACCGTTCCTTGTGGGTTGTGGGTTTTTATTTGCCATGTCTCGGGACTGATTTCCAGCAGCCATTAATCCTCATGATAGTCCACAATCAGCAATCTTCATTCCTCTTGAACCACGGAGCAATCCGGTCTTCATTGGACAAGCATCCGTCATCCATTCTTCTTCTTCTTCTTCACCGCATGAATCTGCCCTTAGAGGAGAGAGAGGGAGGAGAGAGAAAGACTGATTTCTGTCCTCTCTCCACAGCCCACCATTGGACGCGCGAGAGAAGGCGATGCGGAGCGAAGGAAGAGTAGATCAGCCTTGGCTTGTCATTACTAGGGCTTCTTTGCATCCCTGAAAATCGTTTTGGGGGGGTGCCGTTTTTCTGCGCGCGCTGCTGCACACCGCCCTCCTCCTCTTCGTTTTTAATTTTTGGGGGGGTGCCCCCTTTGAAGGGCACCCCTTCATACCTCAAGTGGCCACCCTTTCAAGTTTTGACTACTTTCCGGCCTCTGGGGCGTCCGGCGACTGATTCGAGCCCGAAAAAATCCTGCACGACCGTCTTGAGACCATGAACTGACCGGCAACTTCCGTCACTTGCACAGGCGCACGAAAAAATTACTAAAATTCCCAGAGTATCGCACGGGTGCCCGTCAAGCACTTTGATGCTTAAAATCATCCTAGATCGAGCCGCCACCTTTGACGTTGAATATTTTTCCCTTGCTATTCGTAATTTTTAGCTATTTTTAAGCACTTCTCAGCATCAAAATTCCGCTCTCATTGGCGACCACGGGATAGGGCGACTCAGCCCGTCGAATCCCACACTATATTTGCACAAAACAACCAAAGGAAGCATCAAGCTGATACAAAGTAGATACATACTAAACACAGCACAATGCTCACCCTACCCCCTGACAAAACCACGGCATGACATCCACAAGGAGTAGGCCTAGCATAATCTGATAAAAGGTCCGAAGCTAGTCACTAACCAACCACTCCAACATGGCCAAACTAAAAAGAACTATCTAAGAGGCTGCCCTAAGTGGTGGTCTGAACTACCTACCTAACTAAGGACAACACAACCAAGAGCTCCTACTAGGCGAGGACTCCTATAGCCTGATCAAGAGGTATTTTCTTTCAGCACATTTCTTCTTTTAGGGTTTTTATGTTTCATACTCGGGTATGTAAAAAGGAGGGAGCTGAGCATAGTGACCCAAGGAGAACAGGGCATCGGCCTCAGGTCCTGTCTCGGTACCGAAGAACCTATCAAGCCCTCGCAAGGCGACACTTAATCCTTTTTTGACACTCACTTTTATTTTCATTCCAACCTTCCTTGATTTCTTCTTTTCTAGCAAGATGCCACCCCTAGGAAGACAAGGCATCGGCCCCGGGTCTGACTCGTCCCCAGGAACCTACCAGGCCTTCGCAAGGCAATTATCAACTGCGTATAAGATTTTTTTCCTTTTCTTTTCTATTTATAGGGATTAGAACCCCTTTTTACACACCTCTGAATTTATATTTTCTCTTTAGGTATTCAGGGTTTCTTTTCCTTTATCATCATTATTTTCCTTCTGCAGGCTTCCCTAACGGCCTCACAACTAACAAGAACTCCTTGAACATCCGCCTAGCAGGCTAGCAGAACAGGGTCACTAGGACTCCCGTCTAAAACAGGTCTTTTAATGCTCGACAATGTCTTTACAGGAGGCAATGACTACTCAGACCTCCCTCAAACATACTGAACCTAAACCTCGGGACTTCATGCCTTGGATGACGGTCCCCAATAAGAAACGGAAAACCCCTTAACAAGTACACAAACACATATAGCATGAAAACCACAGTACTCATAAAGGAAAGATATCACCTGGAGAGGGCCACAAGAAGCTTCCATGCAACAAAAGACTCCTTCCAAGCTTTTCTTCCGAACCTGTCTAGCACAGAACTAAAACAAGAAACCATTAACCGCACCTGCACTAAACATAAAACTGGCCCTCTTGGCCTAATGAAATAAAACATTTCACTATAAAACTTAATCGGCCCCCTTGGCCTAATGAAATAAAACACTAAAACCTTGCAAAACGGGCCCTCTTGGCCTAATGAAATAAAACAGAGTAGCACCTACACATCCTTCCTTGGAATAGCACAGATATACAATAATAGACTCCTTTCCAAGGAGAAAAAACAGGCTCATAGCCCTAAACTAAATGCATAAGGTTATGACCCATCCCTCCTGCATATATAGCAAGGGGCGTACCCAAAACATGTTTTCTAATTAACCTATGGGTCCAGGATAATAACGGTAGATTGGTCTCAGCTACTCTTTGCATCACCCATATCAACCATCGTCTGCCATATATTGCATGTTCTGATAATATACCCCACAAGCGACCGGGTCCTGATTCATCATTGATAACAATATCCAGACTAGGACCACAATTAAAGAAGAGGTCTTCCTCATAAGTAAGATTTGCCAATGAATCTGCAAACTGATTCCAGTAATGTGGAATCAGCTGAAAAGACACTCTCTCAAACTCTTCAAGTAGGGTCATCGCAGTTCGATGATACATACAAAGAATGGGATTCCGCACTGTGTATGTCCCATCTAGGTGATTCAGGATCAAATGGGAATCCCCTTTTACTAACAACGGACGAATACCACCTTGTTTGGCAATATGTAGTCCCATAATCAAGGCTTTATACTCTGCCATATTGTTAATGAATCCTACCCCGAGATAAGTAGCTAACTTCATCGTAACTCTACCTCGGGGATCTCGAATTACTACTCCAACACTCCCTTTTTTATTAGGGCCCCTAGATGCTCCGTCAAAATATAATGTGTATATCCACAATGGGTTTACACATCCGGCCATCACGAATCCCTCTACTCGTAATTATGATAATCAAAGTTTAGCATGTTGAGAGGATGAACTAACGGCTCCATCCCACCTTCTTCATTGAACTCAACAGGGATACTTGTCAACAGTCGTAAGCAGTGATGGCAGAAGACTTTGATCTCCCACACAAAGGTTGTGTCTTCTTGCTCAATCACCTTGTATCCTTTGCTCCACCAGATGAGTTTCCCCTGATGGTATCTTTGCTCCAGATATGGGTGCTCCAAATAAGGGATTAACCGACCCATCAACCAACTTTAAGCTCTTTTGCAGGTCTCAAATCATCCCCAGCATGGACCTGCAATGCATTTTCTTTGTATTAGCATACTTATAAATAATAAGGTTTAATCTTATTAAGATTAACCTTATTCTTAAACTCGACTCCCTGTAGATCAGCTAATAGGGCCGTAGACCTATTTTTCCCTAACCTAACAATCTTGTAGGGGCCATCCCATTTGGGTTCTAGCTTCCCTGGAAACAACTCCCTACGCACATCGTAATAGAGGACTAATTGCCCTTTTTTAAAGGTATATTTCTTCACTCTAAGGTCATGCAACTACTTCATTCAACACTTAGCTACCTCCTGGTATAGTAAGCTCTACAACTTTAGCTCATCTAGGTGGGCTATAGTCGTGAAACGTTCAAAAAGGGAGTCCTTAGCTCCCAAAGAATGGTTAATTACAAACCATATGGTCGGCAATTCGATTTCAAGGGGTAACACATACTCTTCCCCATAAACCAATTTGAATGGAGTATGGCCGGTAGCTCTCTTGAACGTTGTATTATACGCCCATACTGCCACATACAACTTCTTGTCCCAGTCTCGTTTCTTCTCAGAGACTATCTTAGACAAGATACCCACCAGCTGTTTATTAGTACTTTCAACTTGCCCATTCGCTTGTGGATTATAAGAAGTCGTTTTATTGTGCTTGATTTGCCAAGCCTCTGTCAAGCTTTTAATCACTTTGTTCAGGAAATGAGTTCCACAGTCCGACACTAATTCCCTTGGTGGACCAAAGTGGCAGATAACCTGCTCTAACAAGAAACTTGCAGTCTCTTTTGCATTGTCCTGCCTTGTCGCCCGCGCTTCTGACCATTTTGTGAAATAATCAGTGGCTACTATAATGTACCTCTTTTGGATAGTAGACGACGGGGTAATATGACCCACAAAATCAATACCCCACTTCTCAAATGGAAGAATAGCCATGATAGGCGTAAGTGGGCGTTTCCTATTCTCTCTACTGTCATGCATTTGACAGGTATCACATCTCTTTACATACTCAAAAGAATCTTGGAAGATAGACGGCCACCAATATCCGGCTCTTAAAGCTTTCTGCGCCGTCAACCGTCCTGCAAAGTGCCCTCCACATGCAGAGTCATGGCACTCCTCCAAGATAAAAGGAACCTCGTCAGGCATCACACATCGGCGATAGATATCATCAACACCTTGCCGATATAGCGTCCCTGCGATCAAGGAAAACTTCAAAGCTTGCTGTTTGATTTTCATCTTTTCAGACTTTGACAAACCAGCTCCCGTCTCTCCTATCGATAGATAATGCGTAATAGCAGCATACCAAGATGGAATAGAAGCTGTATCAATTTTAAACATTTCCTCAATATCACTTCCTTCAGCCAAAGTTTCTTTCGGCTCCCCGAAATCCACAAGGCATTCCACAATACCCTACAGCCTCGGTGGCTTACTCTTAATCTCATAATCAAACTCTTGCAAAGTGATTAACCACTTTGCCAAACGATCAGACGGCTGTAGCTTGTTCATAAGCAGTCTAAGTCCTTCCGCCTTCGTATAGAATACTACCTTTTCATAGAGAATGTAGTGTCTGAATTTCTTAGTCCCAAAGACTATCGCAAGACACAACTTCTCCATGTAGGTATAATTGATCTCTGAAATGCCCAATTTCCGACTAGAAAAAGCTATCGGATGATACCACTTATCCTCCCAGATTTGGGCTAAGAAACAGCTGATACTATGCATAGTGCTGTTGAAAATATATAGAACACCTCGCCTCTTTCAGGTGCTTTTAAAACGGGTGCTTTTACTAGCTCCTATTTCACATCCTCAAAAGCTACCTTACAAGGGTCACTCCATTCAAATGAACAGCTAAAGGATAATAAATTCGTTAATGGCAACGTTCTTTCTGCCAAGGAATTTATAAACCTCCGATAGTACCCTATCGATGACAGAAGCTATGAACCTCTTTCGGAGCGCGCTTGGACTCATAGCGACTATGACCTTGATCTTTTCAGGGTCAGTTGCGATCCCTACTGAACTGACCACATGGCCTAGCAATAGCCCATAAGATACTCCAAAGACACACTTCCATGGTTTAAGAGCGATACAAAATTGTTTGCAACACTCAAAGCACTTTCTCAAAATAACCAACATCCTTTCCCTTACAGTGGCTGCCCCCAGGTCATCAATAAATATGATAACAACTGGTGAGCACCATTCTGTGTGTTGAACAAGATTAAACTAGCTTTCCTTAACTTCTGCAACTCCTCAAACAGCCCGTCCCTCAATTCAAAAGGCATACGCCTTACCTTCTGACGCACCGGACGAGGGATACCTCTCAGCTCGTCATAACTCCAAGCAAAGATATCGCGGAATTCTTGAATTAGGGACACATAGTCCTCCCTTTCTACTGAACTGAGCATAGAACCTAATTTAATTGGTCACGAATCATTCGGCGTGCCAAGGTCTCCAACTCAATTACATCCGCATCTCTTATCCTGTCTTGCGGTTCTATCGGCTCATTTAGAGTTATCTGACAGATATCCTCTGTAGTGGACCCCTCTTTAGATTCATCGCTGGATGATGTCTCACTACCAGATGGATCATCTACTATCTCTAATTCCGTAGAAGATAAAGGAGCTCTCCCACTTTGAGGGGACTCAGGATAAGCATCGACTATTACTCGATTAGCACCTCTACCTAGAACCACTCGACCGGCGGGTATATTGACTTGACAGTCCGTTCATAAGATCCAAGGCCTACCTAGCAAAACTCAATAGCTAGGGCGTCCTGTGAATCTTATCACCCTAAAGTCCAAGAAGCATTCTACACTTGCAACTGTAACATGGACCTTAGTAACGCAACCTTCTGGTTGTCTTAGACTATCATCAGCCATTCTCAAAAGGGTGGAGCTGTCTTTCTCGATGCCTAGACCCAACCTCTCCATCAACTTTGAACTCATGATATTGACAGAGGATCCAGTGTCTACAATGGCATATTCCGCTAATATTCCATCCACATAAGCTGGAACCCTAGGGCAGTTCTTTTCAGCATGGTCAAACCAATCTTCCCCTACTCGTGCTATGCCCAAGGGTTCTACAATATACCCGATACGCAGGATCTTCTTAAATTCATTGCGTACTCCTGGAGATAATTTGATCAATTGCAAGAGGTTCACATTTGGTTTAGCTTCACAGAGAGAACTTGCTAAATCAAAATCATGATAAGTAGCCAAAGCTCTCTTTTCTCGCCAAACCATCCTCTCTTTGGGTCTTTGGACCGGTTTTGGTGCTTCTTGCTTGGCTCTTGCCTTCTTTCTTGGCACTGCCTCATCCTTTTTAGGGTCGCCTTTCCTGTCCTGGATTTAGTGGTCCCCCTTCCATGCTAAGACTCTGGACTTGCGTCCCCTTATCCCCTTGTTTATCCCCTTATCCCCTTATCTTTGTCAACCTCTTTAGCCTTTTGGCCTCTTGTCATGGCTCTTAAGTTAGAGGTTTTAGCATCATTGACTCGCACAGCCTCAATAAGGCTGACTCCATTGCCTTGTGGCAACTCTTCTATAGTTCTTTTTCCCCTCTGCAATATTTGCCTAGGTGCATCATTCTGCTGCAAGTTATTTCCTTGCGCTCTATGATTCACTGGGCCCGGTTGTTTACTCCCTTGTTGGAGAGAGCTAATCTTACTCCAACAGGTAGCAGCTAGATGACTCGACTTCCCACAAATGTCACATTTCACATTTGGACAATTTCTGGGAAAGTACTGTCCACCACACCATTTACAACTCAATCTAGAGGGTCCACCCTCCTCAGGGCGTTGATTCCCTATCAAATTTTGTTGCTTCTTCAAGAAATTAACGTCAACGGCTATTTGTCGATATTGTTTGGAGATCATGTCGGTATAATGCTTCATCATGTCCTTAACTTCGCCAAGGACATTAGATACACTCGACTCGTAGCCTCGATCATCAACCCGTCGTTCCATTGGCATGACAATCTGATTTGGTATTGGCTGTTGACCCACAGGAACAATGTTAGAACTTGAAACTTGGCCTCCAACATTTGATGGAGCCAACTGACTTGCCATAGGCATAGTCACACTGGGAGGAGCCGGTAATAAAGGTACATTCGAAACCATACTCCCTCTCCCAATAGGGTTAGTCATAGGCATCCCTTGACTTCCATTCGTCAATGATGGATTGCCACTAGGTACTAATCCCCCATTAACATTCATTCGAGAGGAGTAGGCCGTTTGTAATCGTGCTTCTACTCCCTCTGCCCGCGTAATAGCGATATCTATATCTGCCAAGGCCACACTGCTCAATTGTACTTGGATATCTTAGCATATGCTTTCACGTTCTCGTGAGGATCTTGACGTGTTATATTCAAGACCCGCAACCAATATTGGCCACCTCTTTCAGGGGCATACTCTGCTTGAAAAGCTGCATAGAATTGATCAATGGTGGTTATGGTTCCAGACTCTATGCTGTGATACCATACCGCAGCCCTTCCTTTTAACGTCATATTGAAGAACATCATGAGATGTCCCTCGTCCTGGATGCGATAATTGAACATCAATCTCTAAAATTCACAAATGTGAAATTCTGCATCCTCTTCTGCTAACCCATTAAAAATGGGCAAGGGAATTCCTAAAGCTGGTAAATCTGGCGTCCCTGCAGGAATCGCAATAGGTTGTGCCAAGATGACAATCAGATTAGCAATAGGAGCTTGAAGTAACGGATTCACACCCCCACTTGAAGTGGGTAAACTTGGTGGAGAAGAGGAAGAACTTATGCTTCCTCCTGCCCCTAATGGAATAGGTGGAGCAGTTAAGTGACTAAGACCACTGCTTCGTATACGTACTTGACTACTCCGTTGAGGAGAATAACGGCTTACGATCTCTAACAGTCATCTAGCCCTCTCAACATGTTCTGCTTTCTGGATTTCGGCTTGACGGTCCTTGTCAGAGGACATAAACCAACTTCCTTTTGGTCCCTAGAAACCCTAAATCCAAAAACCACCACTTATAAGTGGCTCCCGGCAGACGCACCACTGATGGGACCTAAAACAGGCCGGCATTGGCTCATGCACTAGCCGGACCTCTATCATGCGCTCAATAACCCCACGGCCTCGCGGCCAGGAGCGTTGATGACACATACATCATACATTGCCTTCCTAAACATCTTGCGTTTGTATCATGTCTCGTAGTCCAACTCTAACCCAATTAACACTCCTCAGAGGGAGTCCCAACACCTTGCCAAATAGCACGAAGTACAAACATAGGAGGTCCTCCCACGGCTGACTGCCACTACCTCACTGCGACTCTCCTACACCTTGGGGATTGGCCCCTCGATGCGTCGCTAAACATATATAACACTTCGCACATAGTTCTCTCAAGGTACCAATTATTTCATTCCAGGATGTACCATACATCACTTTATTTCCCCTAGGGCCCACGTCTACCTACATCTTGGGATATCCTGTCTCTCACTCAACGCGGGTCATGTTCCTCTAGAAAGCAATTGCCATGCATCCAGGAGTTCCTGATACCTTTAAGTTTCTTTATGATTTATGCAAGTAGTGAATGCCCATGTGCTCAAACAATTAAGAGAATCAGCATTTGTGCACATGTGGAAAACATTTCTTTCAATGATTTTGACTATCGCTCATATGCGGCGTCGCATTAACCTAGCACCGAGAAACCCTCGTGCTACTAGGTTCTTAATTTTTAATTATCGACCAACCTAAATGGTATGCATAAAAACCAACAACATTTTCATCATTTCATTTGGCATTTAAACACCTTTTATACACTCTACCCCCTCACCTGTTTAGGTTGTGCATTATTGATCGGTTTAGGGTTCATTTTCCACATTTTTTGTGTATAAACGCAAAGAAAACCACACTAGAACAAAAATGTGGGGCTGAACTGAGGCAAAACCTCATGCTTCAGACACCACAAACATTCACAGACATGGTTCTTATTTTTTCTTAATTTTCGGCACTCAAAATCCATTTTTCCCCTATTCTCAGTGGTTTTTCCCTATTTTCTTTGTATTTTTCTCATTTTTCTACATTTTTTAATTACTGAAGACTCAAAATAGGTTATGGGCTGTGGCCCTTAGTTCATTTGCAGCAAAAACACAAATTTAGTTGGTGTGTCTTATTATATTTTTCATTTATATATCAAAAACACCCAATTTTCCCCTATTTCGCGTGTTTTACGGGTTTTACACCATTAATTTCAGTCACAACACTTATGATTTTCTGATTCTCTGAGCATAAATTGATTAAACTCATAGCAAACAACAACATAATGCATAATCATTCCATGGGAACAAGTATTCATGAAGCAAATTGCATAAAACATCAATTTCCTTTGTAAAAATGAGATTACCATTCTTTGCGCATTGTAGGTTTTTATTTGCCATGTCTTGGGACTAATTTCCAGCAGCCATTAATGCTCATGACAGTCCACAATCAGCAATCTTCATTCCTCTTGAACCACGGAGCAATCCGGTCTTCATTGGACAAGCATCCGTCATCCATTCTTCTTCTTCTTCTTCACCGCATGAATCTGCCCTTAGAGGAGAGAGAGGGAGGAGAGAGAAAGACTGATTTCTGTCCTCTCTCCACAGCCCACCATTGGACGCATGAGAGAAGGCGATGTGGAGCGAAGAAAGAGTAGATCAGCCTTGGCTTGTCATTAATAGGGCTTCTTTGCAGCCCTTAAAATCGTTTTTGGGAGAGGGGGCGCCATTTTTCTGCACGCGCTGCTGCACATTGCCCTCCAAGTGGCCACCCTTTCAAGTTTTGACCGCTTTCCGGCCTCTGGGGCATCCGGGTTCGAGCCCGGAAAAATCCTGCGCAACCGTCTCGAGACCACGAACTGACTGGCAACTTCCGTCACTTGTACAGGCGCACGAAAAATTACTAAAATTCCCAGAGTATCGCACGGGCGCCCATCAAGCACTTTGATGCTTAAAATCGTCCTAGATCGAGCCGCCGCCTTTGACGTTGAATATTTTTCCCTTGATATTCGTAATTTTTAGCTATTTTTAAGCACTTCTCGGCATCAAAATTCTTCTCTCATTCCTATACCTCCCCCATAACTAGATGCAGAAACTTGCTCCAAGGGGGATTGTTTTGTACCGCTACGAGAGGAGCTTTGGACTGGCCCTGACGGTGAGAGGTCACTCGGTGAAAAATTCGTTAAGTAGGAGGAGACGGGAGTCCTAAGGGGCTTTGGCCATAAATCTCTCGATTGCTCCTAGAAATTGATTGACCCTCACATAAATCAGGATGGGATCCTAGGTCCCTGGTATGAGTGAAGGGATGGAAATCTTGGAGGGTTTCTTTTCTTCTACACAAAAAAAAGGGATTTTCCAGTGAACGGAGGTCTATCTTCTAAGTAGGTAGAAGGGAAAAATCATTGTGAATAACTTTGTAAAATATGTTTTGCCAAAAGACTATTTTCTATGTCTTTTTGTTGTGCCCTAAAATTACATGAAGGAACCTGTGATAATGGGTTAATTAACAAAGATGATTTTATATACCATAACTTAATGTGATAGAGAATCAAAAACTAAAGAAAACCATTTGTGGAAAGTGGGTGGGCAAGATCCCTAACGAATATGTTCTACAGATGGGTGGTCCCGGCAAGCTGGGAGCTTCTCTCAAGAGATTGAATGAAACATTAGTTGGAAAAATTTAGGCAAAGCTGAGCGTTGACTTACCTAGGGCCAGGTCTTAAAACCCTGATAAAAAATTATCTTAGGGGAAAGGTGCAGCCGCTGTGCCAGAATTTCGTTAGGGTTCCCTAAATCCTAACTAGTTACTAGAGAAAAGTGTTGCACTCCATGAACCAAGGGTAACTACAATTGCTCCAGTCGGATGAGAAGCCCTTGTGGGATACCTCAGATGGAGCTAGCTGATGACACCTTTCATTACCACAGGGTGGACTCTAGGAAGCCTAGATGATAGACCCCGTGCATTCTCTCGAGTGCTGGGCGAAGTCGTCTAGGATAGTTCCCCGATGAACCACTAAAATGTACTGCCAGGGAATTGTAGGCAGGCACGTGACATCAATTGACTTTGAAACTTTGGAGGTTATTCTAAGTCCATACAATGAAAAGTAAGCAATTTGATATTTTGTTAGATTTTATGAGATCTTGTTTTGCTAGATTATTAAAATATTTTTGTTTTCAGTTCTCATTGGAGCCTAATTTTGGAATAGAGTGTGTGGAGAGGCAATGTTTCCTCATCAATTCTATAAAAGGAAGCCATGGAAATCCCAAGTTGTAAGTTATATAATCTAGGATCTCCTTGATATTTTGATCTTTTTTTTGTAGGTACTCTAAATATTTTGATCTTTCTTTTGTAATTACTCTAAAGTTTACTGCATTTTTGGTACATAGTTGTAAAAAATTTGATTGAAGTACTAGAGAAAAAGTCTCCCATGCCTTCTGACTTACTTGCAACAATGCAATATAGACAAGTTGTGCTAAGGTCTCGATTAATATGGTTGGAATATATAAAAAAATCTATTCTAAAAAATATCATAAATAAGTTTTATAGTTTTACATTATATTATTGATTGCAATGTCCTCTCATCAGGATGATAGTTACTCTTGTGACTAGAGAGTAATTGTAAATGCCAGAAGATTGGTTTAGTTTATTTATCTCAATGATGATAAACTTATAAAGGTAATGTGAAACATACTAAACTTTAAGATAGAGGTTTATTGCAAAATAATCCATTGATGATAATAATATTGTCTATTGTAAAAAATAACAATGAACTAAAAATATTTTCTTACAAATGTATGACATTTTACAAAGGATTGCTATACAAGTGAGCATGTTTGGTATATAAGAGCAAAGTTCATGTAGTACATAATGGTCAATTGTATATAATCGACAAGAATGGACAATAACGGGAGCTTGGACATTGAAGGGGAGGAGGTGCATGTAACTACAATAGGTGAAGCTATGCCTTCAATACCCAAGGTAACCAAAGCATCAAAGATAGGCAAAAGGACTCTTAGAAAGGATATCCCTTCTCCTAAGAAATGTTCTCAAAAAAATTTAGCTTTGCCTCATTGATTATAAGCCCTTATGTATAAGTCATAGAGATAGCTAATTAAAATTTGCCACAAAATTTGTACATGTATTTTATATTGATAGTAATAAGATCTTTTCTTTAATATCCTTGCATTGTATATAAATTTTCTCTCTCCTTGTTGATATCTGTTTAACAAAAATATGTTACAAATGTTTATTAATTAGAAAGTGAGATCAGATATACACCTAAGTGGATATAATATGATATTATAAAAACTTACTTTTTTGTTATTAAGTTGGAACCCGGATTAGTATGGTAGTTCAATATCTTCATTTTGTAAATCTATCCCCACTTAATGTAGCGTATATGACGATCTAACCTTTAGGATTGCAATAATGTTCTTATTGTATCAAACATCAAGATCCACTATATGATCTTTGCTAAAATTATCAAGATTTTGGTCTAAAGCAACCAAACTACCACCAACATAATGTCATCTACTATAATAAAAGCTAAGGATGAAATTTTAAGTAGCAATCATATATTTACAAGCTATAGGGTCTTGATCTATCTTACATATAATTTTTCCTTCTGTCCTAGTGTCCCATCTCTCATTAACAAATTATATAACATGATCATATGTTAGTCTCTTCACTGATATCGTGGCCTTTGATCTTCTTATCTCGGCATTAGAAAAGAAGTCAACAAATATATTAATATGCATCAACAAAGTAACTATGCTTAGCCCACTTAAGATACTAAGTTTTAATCTCGAGTAAGTTGCTTATGAATATATGTATGCATCACATGAGTTCAAAATAATGTATTTTTGAAATACTATTTGTATATATTTTTTACATACATAAGGGTGTAATATAGAGGGGTTATTTACAGATTGAATAGAAAATGGTTATGTTTTATTCACGAAAAACTCATAGATAAGGATATTTATAAATAGGCCTTGAAGGCACGTGATGTAGAGGATATGCATATAGTAACTTCCCCGAGGTTTTAATGCTCTCTGTATCTCAGAATTTTTTTTACATCTATAGCCCTCACTAGTAGTTGGACTTGGAAAAGGCCACTCAAAACTTGAAAAAATAGGCAAAGGAAGGGAAGATATTGATTCCCATTGGCTACGCTACATGGGGACAATATAAGAATGGCCATAGAAGAATATTACATTCTCTACAAGCTCTGTCTTCTTTCTACCTTTGTACATCTCTTCTCAAATCAAGCCATGCATCACATCAATGACATCAACAATAGACTCGACCAGTTTTCCATTCCACAAGATTAGAGGGATAGACATCTACAAGACAAATGAACAAATATTATAACAGAAAACCTTAAACCAAGTTCAAGAAAAGAAAGACTTTAAGAATTAAATCCTTACAATTTAGTTTATGCATTAGAAGATTTGAACTTCCAGGTTCTAAATATAGCTCTCTATGCATAAACACGTTGCACCAGAGCCTCTTTTATGCTATTCTTATTTACTCCAAGCTTGAAATCTTGGATTCTACCCTTCCAAGCAGAGATGAATGAGCTCTTATATATTCACCTTTTCCCACGTTTTGCCTATTGCATGGTGATCCAACTGCCTTTGCTAATGATTGTAGGAATCCATTTTCCATCTTTTTGGAATGAGTTAAACATTGATATGGATGTGATTTCAAAGCTTGGGCGCCTTGTTGAAGGTTGAATTTTTGTATCCATATCAAAGAGAGAGAGAGAGAGAGAGAGAGAGAGAGAGAGAGAGAGAGAGAGAGATGACAAAGCTACCACAAATGAGGAAAAAACACGAGAGGGATAAAAGAAAGGAGGGAAAAAAATAAGTGCCAAGCTCTTTACTAATTTAAATTTAGATTAAACATATCATTATCATTAATCCAGACATATCAATGGACAGGACTATATCATTAATGCAAAGAATGTCATAATCATGAATATAAGAGGGTAAAAATAGATATTTATAATACAAAGTCATCATATTATTATATACATATTTTTTAATAAATTTTTTTATTTTTAAAAATAAAATTTTCGTTACATTAGAGAATTTCAGTGGTAAAAGAATGGGCCCTCTAAGAAAATACAACCTTGAACTTTCTCTCTTTAGAAAAATAGTACATGTTCTCATTTTTGGGCCAAAAAGTGTCCCCGTCTGTACCAAATGGTCGAGATACTGAATTAGCTTCTTGAAAGAAACATCATTAAATGCCCCAAACTCAAAACTTTTGAAAAGTGAGAATCTCTTCTAAAGCCTTTCTTGCTTCTGTAGCAATGGTGCAAAATCCACCACACATGGGTACAATGGCGGATACAAACTCACAAAATCCACCACACATGCAATGGCAGACAAAAACATGCAGCAACCTCCTCTCAACACCAATACCAAGTATCACCTTCCCATAGATGTAGAGAATGTTTATGCCCCATTACAAAAAAGGAGGGGGGAAATTACATCTCAGAAACAGTGAAGACGCAACTATGTGAGGGAGGAGCAAGGCATGTCAACCTTTGGTGTGATGGTTCTCTTTATCGCAAACTGATCATCCTGACGTCACAATTCTCTGGCCGCTAGATAGGCAAGGGGGCGGCACCACTACAAGTGGTCGAGGATGTTGGAGAGCTTGAACCGGTGGTGGAGGTAGTGGATTTGGTTGAACAAGCCTCTCTCTAGGTGGTATCACTTGTTGTCCCCTCCTTCTTGGTTGGAACCCATTTTCTGGCAGACGCCTTGGATAAGGGCAAAATTACATACCATGGCCAGTCTTCCCACAATTATAGAAAAGATACTCTCTTTCTTTTCTCCTTGGACCTCAATTTCTTTCATTTGCAAGGGGAGGGGGCCATACTCCTTGCACTAAATTCAACGAAAGGATTTCAATTTGATTAGTAATGCATTGTAGGAGCTCTTGCTGTGGCATCTCTGGTTTAGGTGGGGCCTCTGCTATTTCTCTAGGCCTTGGGATAACATGAGGAAATAAGGATTCCCTACCAATAGAGCATATGGAAAGTCTTACTTAATAAGTTTAGGTATGAATGTAGAGGGAGAATTAGACGAGAGTACATATGATCTAGATATCATATTAGAATACGAGAGAGAGAGAGAGAGAGAGAGAGAGAGAGAGAGAAGAGGAGAAGAGATAGAGGATGCTTGCCATTATGTATTCATGGAATGAGAAGATGAGAGGAGAGGGAGACAAGAGGAGAAGAGGTAGAGGAAGCTTGCCATTATGCTACATAATAAAAGAGACTCACTCATAGCTTACCTCAAAGAGACGGACTAGCATGAGGGTATTCTAGAGTGCTCTCAAGGGCTTGTCATTGTCTTCCTTTACATCTCCATGGGCTCCTTATATAGCCTCAATGAGGGATTAGATTAAGCTAATCTTTTTTATTAATATAATTCTAGATGATGTATGGCATCCTTGAAAATATAGAGAATAGTGAATGGGACAAGTCCCTACCTTGGTCATCATGCAAGAAGCCAGGGGTGGTGGTAGACAAGCTAGAGAAAGGGAGCTAGATTACAAGAGGTGGGTGCCCAAAGCACATTATTGTCATATATTTACAAGAATGATAAAATGGAAAGCTGATGTGGTGAAAGAGAGAAGAAAATTTCATGTAGCCAACAATCTTCGCCGTCGTAACTTTAAATCGGTGAAGAATCTAAAAAAAGTGTCTTCTGCAACTTTGTAGAAGAAATCGATTGGGCAGTGTAGAAATTTTCTTGAAATTAACTTTCCTTTGGGATTTATTGAAATGATAAAAAATGGCTTCCAAAAGCTGCTTTGACTTTAGTTCCTCATATGTATATAAATACATATAAGCATGTGACAGAGGGGTTCCATGCTTGTAAGCTTTTGTGTAAGATCCAAATGACACCATGATGTGGATATTGACTTATGTACAAGGGTGAGGTGTCCTCTAATGATGATGATAGATTCCAAATCTTGGAGGATGCAGGTGGAACCCACATGTAGTTGGAGGCTAGTCCTTTGAAAAAATCTAACTCAACCCCTAGGTGTAATCCATTTCCACCTTCACTAAGATAACCCACCCCTTTTACCCTTTACATTGACATCCCTCCTAAGAACTTGTTCACCCACTTGCTAGAAGAGTAAACCCAAAGTGGTATGGTAAGGCTCTTGATAGGGGTTTTGGCCAAATTTTGTGGTAGAAATCCGGTTTGTAAAAAACCCGGATCAGTATGAGACATGATTTTACAATTTGCAAAGGGTTTTGAAAGTTTGTTATTGTGTTTCATGAGTCTTCAATGTCAAATAAAAGCTGATCAAATAAACACGAAACTACGTGTCTCCTCTACTGCTCAAGTAGTCCACTTACTCTTTATAAGGCATTGTATTTTGATCAATTAACCATGTGTGATATTTAGGGATTTCGACATGCAATATGAATGAAATAATGTGTCATTGTTAAACACTTATATGTATTTGTTGATTTAAGAGGAGAAAAATACATCAGGAACTTAGAAATTATCTAAGGGTTTTACTTGGTTTTTTTTACAATATTGGTCTTGTACACATGTTAAACGATGGGATTTTGATGTTCTAGATGTATTATTTTGGAAAAAAAAATTGGATGTATAAAATGCGAATTCGTTAAGTTTTTTTGTTAAAGTGACGTGTGAAATGCGATTTTATGAACTGTGAAGCAGTTTGAATCATTGTTTTCGCATTTTACGAGTCGTGAATGTAACAAAAAATTTGATCAATAAGACATGAAACTTCATGCTTTCATTGTTGCATAAAGGGCGAATTCACTTCATTCATCTTGCATTTCTAAATCTCTAATGTAACAAACACGTTAAATTTGTCAAAATACAAAAGAAGTGCCTTGTAGATTTTGACTATTTTTTTTTAGTAATCTTTCTTTAGTCTCCTAGATATTAGCAAATGCGGATTGGTATATTATGCCCCTAATTTTAATTTTTTGTTTTTTGGATTTGGTTTTTTGAGTAATCACGATGACTAAAAGGAAGTTTTCTTAAGAGGGAATGGAGGAGGAGGATCTGGAGGATACCTGTGATGAAAAGCTCTTTGATTTTATTCATGCAACTAAAAATCCATCTAGATTTGTTTACATCAAAGATATGCTCAATGTTCCCTTTGATTTGTAAGAGCTCTTGAAGTATCTTGAAGATAAACTGAATGATTTTAGGGAGTTTTATGATAGACATATGGAAGGCCTAGAGATTGAGGGAATTTTCCATTATAGAGATGTAATGGAAGCTAGCAATGCTGCTAGAGTAACTTTGCAAACAAGGTTTAGCCTTATTGATGAGAAATTCAAAAAGTGGAAAGCAGATTTTCCTTTTCATCAAAATCAACATCAATGTCTTCTTGTACAGAAGGATGTTGGATTTCTTGCATATCTTCAATATATGGATAGTTATTCTTCAGATACAATACAAGAGAAGAAGATAGAGGATATTGCATGCAAAGACAAAGAAGTTGAAGAGAAGGGGAAAATGTTTCATGGGGATATCGAGAACCGGTTAGTGCAGGGATTTGATATTGCTTTGTTTAAAAGTGAGAACATTACAAAAGTGGAAGAAAAGGAGATAGAGTTGAGTAGAGAGGTTGAAATAGGTCCTCTTGAATGTGTCCCGACATTTCCTAGTTATCTCATCATAAAAAAGAGATATGTATTGCTAAATGATATTCAATACCTTTTTTACCTTAGAGAAGATTACTGCTTGGTAGTCCTTGCAACATGGGGTCAAAATGATAAGAATTTTATAGGTTATGAAGAGAAATTGCTAGAACTCTTGATGTTGAGGAAGAGAATTTTCAAGACAGCTTTGTAGCCTTGCATTCTTGTATTAATCAGATCGTGGAATATGAAAAGGGGGGGATACCTATAGAGGAAGAGTTCTTATAAATTCAGCAGAGAATTGGTATTGATAACATGGGTATGAAGAGAAATTGAAGTCTCCATTAGAGGAGAAACCAAAAAGCTCAATAAATCTATATGATGATAGTCTGGATCCCATCTTACAGATGTACCATCGTGCAACCTTGGATATGTTGCATATCTTTGAGATGGTGACTTGTTAGTTAGTTCTTTCCTTCATCCATGCACAAGTGCACTAAAAAGTAGAGAGGGATTCCCACCCATTTCCCAATCTTATTCATCCAACATATAGAATAGAAAGTAAACACTAAAAAGTAGAGAGGGATCCCCACCCATTTCCCAATCTTATTCATCTAACATATAGAATAGAAAGTGCACGCTAAATTCCTACACAAGCTCCCACACTAAACATCCTAACATGTGGAAGTGATACTAATCTTATTCCAACTGCTCAATGGGTTAACATCCTTCTTCCAAGGTTTTTCAAGAGTGAATGTGTAATTATCTACTGACATCTTATACTATTTTGGTTTATTATGCAGATAGAAATTAAAGATGCAGACAACTTTCTTGGAAGAGCCAAGGTCTCAAGCCCATTCAAGATTTGGGCAAAAGTTAAGGCCTTGGTCATTATATTGAAACCAACACAATATTAGTGAGTTTGGGAATCTCCCAATTTCCATTTTTGAATACTAAAAAGGTGGCATCCGGATAACGTGCTCATAAGTTTCTCAAAACCATATGATGTGACATGTCATTGGAAAGCGCTTGAAAAATAGAATCTATAGAGCTATAGGGCACTCGATTTGGAGTTATATTATTCAAGTTATGAAAAATCCAAAGATTTGACCACAGTCCCAAACTTATGGAGTTCTTGGCTCTTATTTGCTCTTCCATGTAGGAGATGCCAAGAATTTGAAGCTCGTTCTAGGCTATATAAAACAATTGTTCCTAAAATGTAGAGGTCTCATCGAGTGGGATGAAACAAAAGATTCCTTAAATAGAGAACCTAGTGAATTCCCTAAAACTAAAGACTTTTCTACAACAACAGAGTTAGAATAAAAGATGTTAAGGGTTTCTTGAAACCCATCTTTTTCCATCTCTTTGTCTAGTTTGTAACCATTTTGAATATCTTTGTTTTGCACAAGAGTTTAAATATTGCTCTTTTCTTCTTTGGGTAACAGTCGATATAGTCCTTGCCAAAGATGATGTATTACATGATGCGATTGTGTCTTTGAGCTTGAATTTGTGCCAAATTAAATGTAGAACCATTGAAAGACCTCTAATAAAGGGTTTGCTTTTGTTGAAAGAGAAAACAAATGATCTGTTGAATACATGATAAATGTTGTATGCTCCAGAGAGAAAGGGTTAGAATTCCATAAGCACAATGAGAAGAGAGGAGCCATCCAAAAGCTATATAAGCATATACTTGGCTCTATTTTCAATGTAAGGTACCATCATTTTGTGACCCTCAAGATTGTGTTTATGAGTCCAAGTTAATCTATCTTAGAGCCTAATTCACTTGAGTTACAATCCTTTATCTCAATCATGTTTTATGTGTATAACCTTTATCCGCTATAGCTAGCATAGCTCTAGATCCGTGTTTCTCAACATCATTATCAGAGCCATGGTCATGGTGAGCTATGTCTAGCCACACCCATTCTCTCTTCTACTTCTACTGCCTCATTTTTTGGTCCTCACAGTAATGACAGTGGTTTAGCTTAGAAGGAGTAGAATAAACTTGGTGGTGTAGGAGAGAGAGGGAGGCCTTCTACTGAGAGGAATTGAAGGCCAAGTTGGGAGCCTATTTTCAATTGTAAGTAAGGGTTGTTTTGGCCTAAATCCAAGGTCTGCTTGGCTTAAAAGAAAGGATTCTACCTCTATATCATTAGAGAGGTGTGAAGAAAGAAGATTTTGTTCTGCATTAGGGTCAGAAAAGGGGAGATCTTGATCAACTTCAATTCTGTGCTTGAAAGTTCTATTCTTGTTACTCAGAATATGCCTCTTCTTCTTGTGTGAACCTCATCATCAAAGTCTTCCAGAGCACCCTGGTTGCTCATAGCCAAGTCATCTTCTAGTGCTCACAATCTAGAAAGAACCTGCATTCATCCTCAATGGAAGATAGAAGTCATGAGGTTGGGAGGAGGGCTCTTGCTACAGATGAGTGTGACTAGTCGACTCTTCTATGTGGTATACCACACTTTCAGTGAACTTCACAGCCATATTGAAGTTGACTGATGGGCCAATCATATGCTCTCTCTCAACATAGCTTCTATTCATCCATTGATCTTCCCATTACATTTGGCTAAGGCCACAAAAGTATTTAGGCTTCATCGACCTTATACTAGAGGAGCGTGCTATCCATCACAAGGGTTAACTAGTAAACGGCTATTCCACTGCGCGCTACGACTTGACAAGCGACCATAGTCCTCATGACGGCCCTGCTTCCAAGACAAAGGATTATTATTCTTATGATTTATCCTAAGCTGAACTGAAAGCCTTGATCATAAAGGCCATTCACATTGGATCTTCAGATTCAACCCCGTTTACGCCTACACCCCTTGAACCAGCCCATCATAAAGCCCTTTCACACTGGTATTTTCAAACTAGTTCCATCTCAAAATCCCTATTCACACCACCTTATCTCAACTACTGCCTTCACACCCCACTCACATCTTTTTTTACACATACAAGGCTATGTTCACATTGCCTACTTTCAAACTAGTTTTATTTCACTTTTGCACCTTGAGAGGTTCATCATCTTTACCTTTCTTCTTGAGCTAAATTAATGTGTAAGGGACTAGGCATTGCCTTGACCATTTTCTCAATGGTAACACCTTCCCGTGCCTTTAAAAGGGAGATGACTTATTTGCACTATAATCAGGATGTACTACCAAGCCATGGATTCTAGCAAGCCCAAGAGCCATCTAAAAAAAAAAATGGATTCACCTATTTGCATGCCCAAAACATGGTGACGAGTCAAAGACCAAAAATCCTAGGTATCCCAAGATCCATGCTCAACTTATGTATGTTAGGAAGGGTATGTTAAGCCAAGGAAATGTACCCATTTGCATCTATTTGAACAAAGGGATTACATCAAGAAGATTGGAGCACAAGAAAAAGCACCAAGCATCCACAAAGAGAATGAAGAACAAAAACATGAAGACAAAGAATACCAAGGACAACAAAAAGAACACCATGAAGACCAATAAAAAATACCAAAAAATCAAAGATTGGAGCAAGAGACCAAGAAGAAGACAACCATAAAAAAGAAGATGAAAATTTTGTTGCTTCTATTGATGACAAAGAACTTCCCTTAGTGGATCTCCTTTTTCCCATAAAAGATTGTGTTTCCCTTAGTGGATCTAGAAAAAATCTTACCAAGTTGTAAAATTTCAAGCCTTAACTTGACTAGGCTGCCTATGATCTAGTCTCTCGGGTCATGTCATCATGTAGGGGGGGCAAAAGCCAGCAAGGGTAGGAACTCATCATTTGAGGGGGGGTGTTGAAAGAGAGAACAAATTATGTGTTGAAGACATGACAAATGTTGTATGCTCCAGAGAGAAAGGGTTAGAATCCCATAAGCATAGTGAGAAGAGAGGAACCATCCCAAAGCTATATAAGCATGTACTTGGCTCTATTTTCAATATAAGGTACCATCATTTTGTGACACTCAAGATTGCGTTTATGAGTCCAAGTTAATAATCTATCTTGGAACCTAATTCAATTGAGTTACAATCCTTTATCTCATTCATGTTTTATGTGTATAACATGGTTGCATAATATATGCTGCATAGTTAACAAATAAAGAAATTCAATTAGAAAACCCTGTATAAACCAGATAATAAAGAGACATACATATGCAAACTTCTTACCATGTAGTGAGTGAAGTGTTGAATACCCCAAGCTTCTGTCATTGCCTTTTTTAAAAGGTTCAATTGGTTTTTGAAGTCTTTGAGATCATCATCATTCCACTTAGTTTTATCACAATAAAAGAATACTTTGTCTAGTGTTTCCCAAACATTGGCTTTTCTATTCCAAGCTTGTCCATTATCAGCATGATCCTTAACTGCATTATGTAGGTACTTCCATTGATTATATCTTATAGTTGAGCCACCGTTCCTAGAGTTTATCTTACCAAGTCTCCCATGAAAGTCTAGGAACCTTCTAGCCTTCACTCCACCAATAGATGGCTTTTTGGGGACATAATTGCAATTCCTAGAGTTTATCTTACCAAGTCTCCCATGAAAGTCTAGGAATCTTCTAGCCTTCACTCCACCAATAGATGGCTTTTTGGAGATATAATTGCCATCCTTAGACTTTTGAAGATCTAGTTAAATAAAAACATTACCACCATACAAACCAATTGTAGATAAGAATTTTTTAATCTTTGTTATAGCATATGTTCTAGCTGATAATTGCTTCAGCTTCCATGCAAATCCTATATAAAGATGAACAAACTTTTCAATTATCCTACAAAGCACATGAAGTGTACAAATATGTGCATTCACTAAAGGAATATCTAGGACTTTGCTTAAACTGTGGATCCTTGTTGTGCCTAGAGGGAGCTCTATTCCAATTGCTTGAGTTTAACTCTATGGTTGGGGATATGCAATATACGCAAGGAGATCTAGATTTGGCTCCCTTTGATTTATTGTACATACATTTAAGTGTCTTTGTCTTTAAGTCACCAACTATGTGCCATTCAATCTTCTAGTTCCCAAATCCTTCAATAAATAGGTATTTTCTTTCTTGTTGTCTCTTAATAACATCAGGTATTGGTGTTTGATTAAAAATCCAATACAATATATCAAAATCCTTTGTATGTACTTCGAATGCTCCTAGCCACCAGCTGTTGTGTTTCGATTGAACACTAAATGACATTAAGCGATTGCAATGATCTCATGAAAGTTCTTTATTCATCAAGGTAATAGAGATCCTCTCTAGTTTTGTATATTTTGGAATCTCACTTTCATCAAGTTTAACCACAAATCTAGCCACTCCTTGTGCCTCTTCTAGTGATAATTCATAGAATCTAATCATTAAGCATTATAGGGTGGGCAAGTCAAGGAAAATATTGTTAAATTCATTGAATACAACTTCCTTTTTCTTGCCTTTAAAGCTATCCTTGATATGGAAAGGCTCACGGAGGATCTCCATCACTTTCTTTTTCACTCTCTGTCTAATAGTTCTAACCATAGATGGACTTGGTGGAAGTATGTAATTACATACCTGTCCTTGCTTCATATTTGACTGTAAAAGCTAGAAAGTTTGTATATAAGCATCTTGACTGATATCAATATTATCTAGTGTCTTCTGCACTAACTCAACAACAACCAAAGAATGATCCTTTATAAATGACTCCAAGCATTGTTTCTTTGCCTTTTTAAAAAATTTCTTCTCCAAAATATCTTTTGAAACTACTGAAGGAAGAATATGATAATAAAACTAATATGCTTTCAAAGAATCTCTTTCATTTGCATTCGGTTGAAGAAGAGATCTAAACAAAATCAACATCACAAATCAATATAGTTAAGCATAAACAAAGTCATATTTCATATTTTTAAAGTGAAAAAAAAATGTACCTTGCTGCTTGGATTCTTTTACTACAATCACCTCCTCCTCGTCTGAGAGCCTCAATATTTCTAAGAGCCGTTTGTCCATTTCAAAGGCCTAAAATAGTTTGTTTTGATTGATAAGATTTGATGCGTTTCTCTAACAAATGAATCCTTTGTTGATAGCTCTCTAGCTTCTGTAGTAACTCGTTGTTATGTTTTGATAAAAGATGGTTGTCCAATTTGAGGACATCCTTTTCTGCAAACCAAGTTAAGTGTATAACCTAGAAACCCATTATATCCATCACCAACAATGAACCTCAACAATGAAGAGCTATTATAGAAAGGCAGAGTGCTATTTTTGCTAGGATGTTTGGGATATAGCATGGGATCTAACCAAAGATCAAGATTCTTCTTTCCTTCAAACTTGAATATATGTTTCGTAGACTTTGTAATAGTAATGGGTTTTGTTCTGTTCCATATTGGTTCGTCCTCACTATCCAACTCAATATGAAGATAATAGAGAGGTCTTTTACTAGAGCTACAGAGATAATTGGATGATTAATCCATAGCTAAGGATGTAATTAGAAGTTTGGATTGAAATTCTATGCAAATTAGAAACAAGAAGGAAAATGAAGAAAAAACTAGTAAGGATGGGAAAGAAAGAAGAGAGTGAGAATGGAGAAAAGTAATCAAACGTTGAATAAGATTCAAATTGAATATTAGTTTTCAATTTAATGAGTATGAGTAAGATCTTCATTATGACAATCTTTGTCACCTTTATGGTAGCCTAGATTTTTAAGTTTGATGTGACTACGAGAATATCACGACAATGGCTTATTAACCATTTTTTATATATTTACTTGACAAAATATAAAATTTTTAAAAAATATAAAAAATAATTTTATTTCCTAATATATTTTCTCTCTCTAGGATCGCTTGCAGGGCATTTTCAAGATCTCAATGCTTGTTTGTAGATAAAACTTGTGTTTGCTTCTTGGCAAACACCTCAAAACTTTCTTATTCAAAATTTGTAACATGTGTATCCACTTTTTGTCAACACAATCAAAATCACAATATACCCTGAAACTATTGCCTGCGCAATCTTGCAGATCTAAAACTGAGTCCGAAACATCCTCAAATGGACAAAAAGATAGTGGAACTGTCCTGAAGGACCTATTTGCACAATAAATAGTGCTTTTCGTGCATACCCAATCTCACATCAATTTGAGATTTCTAGTCTTCCTTGCTTCCGATGCCTCCAGATGCACTATCTAAGAGAAAGAGTAGAAGAATGGGAGATTTTATTACCCAGTTCTTGCTTGATTGAGTCCTTTCCTTTTCTCCTTCACTTTAGCCTTCAAAAACTAGCCTCTCTTAATGGCATCACTTTTATACCATATCACGAATCACATGGTGGGGGGAACTTGCTTGAGCTGTTATGCCAAACACATACCATACACACAAGAGAAACGTCACTCAAGAACATAACAAGAGAGATGGAAATCAAAATACTTTCTTGCTAGTTTTTTCTTCTTCTTTCATACAGAATACAATGTACATAAAGTATAGATTATATATGATATAAGGGTGTCACAACTCTATAAAAACAGAATTTGTATCCTTTTTCATTAATTTGTCTATATAATGATTTATTAAATTTATTTCCTTTGCACTAATTAGATATAAAGAAAAGTGCATTGGAGCTGGCCACTGATGAGTGGTCACAGGTTATGGTGGACCCACGCGGTGGGTTAGAGAAAAGATAGTTCACACTTCCACCTATATGACCCGATTGGGCGCCTGTGACTAGAACTCACGCATATCAGGGTTAGACTCGCACACAGAAAGGATTGATGCCTCGAAGTGTGGGCTAGATCCACCAGAACAAACAGTTACAATCAACAAGATGGCATGATCATAAAATGCTTGTATAATGTGCATGTGTGGGCTGAAAGCTTGAAATGCACATTTCTTTGCATAGGAAAGTCACATGAAGATTCGGATACCATTTTTGCGATGTACACAGAAAAAGCTTTCATATGATACCCATATTGGGGGGGTCCCTAAATTTTAGGAGATCCCTAAATTTTAGGAGGTCCCTAAATTTTAGGAGTCTCGAATTAGCCTAAAAATGCTAGTCCTAAAAAATAGGGATGTCATTCTAAAAATAGTAAGTTCTGTACTCTGACTGTGCTTACTAAATTTGGTTGTTTCTATTCTTGACAGTATTCAACCCAAAAAGGAAGGCCATAGAGAAGAGACAAGTGTCAAGACACTTGTCACACAAGTTTCCAAGTGTCCCACCACTTATCACATCTCATGACATGTGGCTGGACACTTGTCTTGTGCTACTCCACTTTCCCCTTTTGTACTAGCTCTCCCCTCTCCTATAAATAAGAGCTCGTTTTTCTTCATTGATCATCCTTTTTCTTTGTTGTAAACTCATGAACAGCACCCATAGATAGCCAGAAACTGGCCCCATCCATCCCCATCATCATCCCCCACTTCTCCATTATCAAATTCCTCCATATTCCCTCTTCTATCACTGTTGGTTTACAAGACAGCAAGCCTGTAAATTTATTACAGCACCTCCTTCTTGAGCTCTTTCTTCCATTTTAGCTACAAGAAGCAAGCCCTATCCATGTACTGCTGATCCGCGATGGAGAAAGGTTGAATTTCCCTTTTTCTTCTCTCATACTGTAAAGAAATCAGTTCTTATCATTGCATAATAGATAATGCATGTGTGTTTGTACATCTTTGCATGATCTTGTGAGAGTGAGAATTACTTCTTCTCACTCTCAGGTTGATTGTAACTGAGCTCTTCCCTAAGGGACTGGGGTTGAGCAGAAATACATTCCTTCGGGGGGGGTTGCCCATCTTCAACCCTCAATCTTGTCTCCATTACTTTTACATTTTCATGGCTGTAATTTTGTGAGTAATTTTCCTTTTCAACTTTAAGTGTTCATTCTCTTTTATATTAAATCTTGAAAACAAGCGAATATCATAATTGTTAAGCATACTACGTTGTTCGGGGCGTTTACAGTGGTATCAGAGCTTTGGCTCGGTCCTCACCCCCAACACTGGTAGTGCTTACAACTATAAGTTTGTTTGTTTTCAGCCCTTGCATTGAGTGCTTGAGCATATTTTTTTTCTTTAGTCTCAATGGATCAATCGAGTGCTATCCTTCAAGCCATTCAAAGTCTTAGAGAGGAGAATTAGCAAATTCGTGAGCAACTTCTCAAACTAGAAAAAGTTGAGAATCCCAAAGAATTCAAGGAAAGAAGCCCATCTACTTCAAGGAGACAAAGCCATACCAATGAAAGGAGCCGATCAAGGAGTCCAACTACTTCTAAGAGGCAATCCCATTCTACTTCAAGACAAAGAAAGAGATCGCGTCGAAGCTCATCCTCTTCTTCAAAGTCATCTGGCGCCTATTCTGATGGATCCTCTTCTAGTAATGAAGAGTCTCACCCTTCTTGTGGAAGACTTCATCATCATCAAAGGCGTCGACATTCTTCACCCTCGTCTCCATCTTTATCCCCATCAAGCACTTCATCATCTTCAACCTCAATATCCGAGCATGGACGAAGGCATAAGAAGAAGAAGAAGACTAAGTCACTATCTCAGCTTGAAAAGAAGATCAAGTTCAGTATGTATGATGATTCCCGAAATCCTGATCTTCTTCTGAAGTTTATTCGTCAATTTCAAATTTTGTATGGTCGTGACAAGTATAAAGAAAAAGAAAAGATTAAGTTTGCAGCTTTACATTTAACCGACTTAGCCCATACTTGATGGACGGGGTTGGAATATGATCATGCTGCCCCAAAATCATGGCGGTCCTTTGTTCGCCTGATACAAAGCCAATTTCTTCCTGTTCATTTCAAAAGAGATGTAAAAATGGAATGGGATCGGCTTTGGCAAAGGAAAAATGAGTCACTTGGTGACTATACAAAGAGATTTTGGGAGCTACTTTTGAAGGTCCAACATTTCAAGAAGATCAGCAGTTCGGAAAAGCTTAGGAAGTTTCAAGGAGGTTTGCATTTTAAACTTCGTACTGCTCTTAATCATTATCATTGTTCTAGTCTCAGGGAACTCATTGACCATGCTGAGACATGGGAAATGGAGCACAATGGCAACAAATCATTCCAAAAGAATGATAAGAAGAGAGTAGCTGATGATGAGGAGTATTCAGCCCCAAATGAAGGACAAAAACAGTGGCAAAAGCAACCATCAAATCAAAAGAAGATGAAGCCCTATGCACCTCCTAATGCTCCTCAATTTCGCTCCAATCTATACCCACAAGCAAAGCAGCTTTCCGAAGAAGAAAAGCAACGCTTCATGAAAGAAGGGAAGTGCTTTAAATGTGGACAAACAGGCCACATAGCGAAGCAATGTCCAAACAAGGGACAAAGCAAGGTTTCTGACAACAAGCCTAAGTCGCCAGTGAAAATCAATGCTATTAGTGATGTAGTTGCAAATACAACTCACACTCCAGAGACGCGCAAATTATTAAAAGCTTGGGGACAATTTCAAGGTAAGCAAGCACTATTCTTGATAGATCTTGGGGCGAATGAAAATATTATTTCCTTGCAATTAGCTAAAGAGCTTGGATTAAAGAATGAAGAGATGGACACTCCGGCAGAAGTTCGCCAAGCTTTAAATGCTGATGAAGGTGATGCAGTGAAGACTGTGATACCCTACATTGGCAAGCTCAAGTTTCAAATTCAAGGCTACAGTGACGAAGATACCTTTGATTGATACCACTGTAAACGCCCCGAACAACGTAGTATGCTTAACAATTATGATATTCGCTTGTTTTCGAGATTTAATATAAAAGAGAATGAACACTTAAAGCTAAAAATGAAAATTACTCACAAAATTATAGCCATGAAAATGTAAAAGTAATAGAGACAAGATTGAGGGTTGAAGATGGGCAACCCCCCCCCCCCCGAAGGAATGTATTTCTGCTCAACCCAAGTCCCTTAGGGAAGAGCTCAGTTACAATCAACCTGAGAGTGAGAAAAAGGTAATTCTCACTCTCACAAGATCATGCAAAGATGTACAAACACACATGCATTATCTATTATGCAATGATAAGAACTGATTTCTTTACAGTATGAGAGAAGAAAAAGGGGAAATCAGCCTTTCTCCATCGTTGATCAGCAGTACATGGATAGGGCTTGCTTCTTGTAGCTAAAATGGAAGAAAGAGCTTGAGAAGGAGGTGTTGTAATGAATTTACAGGCTTGCTGTCCTGTAAACAGCAGTGATAGAAGAGGGAATATGGAGGAATTTGATAATGGAGAAGTGGGGGATGATGATGGGGATGGATGGGGCCAGTTTCTGGCTATCTGTGGGTGCTGTACATGAGTTTACAACAAAGAAAAATGATGATCAATGAAGAAAAACGAGCTCTTATTTATAGGAGAGGGGAGAGCTAGTACAAAAGGGGAAAGTGGAGTAGCACAAGACAAGTGTCCAGCCACATGTCATGAGATGTGACAAGTGGTGGGACACTTGGAAACTTGTGTGACAAGTGTCTTGACACTTGTCTCTTCTCTATGGCCTTCCTTTTTGGGTTGAATACTGTCAAGAATAGAAACAACCAAATTTAGTAAGCACAGTCAGAGTACAGAACTTACTATTTTTAGAATGACATCCCTATTTTTTAGGACTAGCATTTTTAGGCTAATTCGAGGCTCCTAAATTTTAGGGACCTCCTAAAATTTAGGGATCTCCTAAAATTTAGGGACCCCCCCAATATGGGTGTCATATGAAAGCTTTTTCCGTGTACATCGCAAAAATGGTATCCGAATCTTCATGTGACTTTCCTATGCAAAGAAATGTGCATTTCAAGCTTTCAGCCCACACATGCACATTATACAAGCATTTCATGATCATGCCATCTTGTTGATTGTAACTGTATGTTCTGGTGGATCTAGCCCACACTTCAAGGCATCAATCCTTTCTGTGTGTGAGTCTAACCCTGATATGCGTGAGTTCTAGTCACAGGCGCCCAATCGGGTCATATAGGTGGAAGTGTGAACTATCTTTTCTCTAACCCACCGCGTGGGTCCACCATAACCTGTGACCACTCATCAGTGGCCAGCTCCAATGCACTTTTCTTTATATCTAATTAGTGCAAAGGAAATAAATTTAATAAATCATTATATAGACAAATTAATGAAAAAGGATACAAATTCTGTTTCTATAGAGTTGTGACAGCCCTCTGGCTTTTATTCAGTTGTCCTCAGCTGAAAAGCTTCTTGATATTGCTGTAGAATATTTGGGTAATCCTTTATGAATTTTTCATCTACCCACTGTGCATCTGTGGTGGGTAGATTCTTGAATTTTAGCAAGAATTTTCGTGTCACAAGGCCACTTCTCGTGGTTCGATCCTTGAGAAACAAAATCTTTTCAGGTTCCAAGAGTTGCTCTGTTTCTTCAACTTCTGGGGGATCTTCAGTAATGGGTTCCTTTGGTTCTGGTCCTATGGAAGGTTTTAGCAAACTTACATGAAAAGCATTGTGTATTTTCCAATGAGTAGGAAGCTCAAGTCGATAAGAAACTTCATTTATTTTCTCAATCACTTTGAAGGGTCCAAAGTATCTACTGGAGAGCTTTGGAAAAGATGAATTTTGACCAGAACCTTGTTTGAGCCTGCTTTTATCAAACTTTAGCAAGACATATTGACCTTTTTCAAAAGCCAAAGGTCTTCTTCGTTTATCTGCTTGCTTCTTTTGTCGCTCTTGCGCAACTTTGATAGTGGCTCGAACTCGATCCATTGTTGTTTTTAAATCTGAAGCAAACTCATCAGCAGCAAAAATCTTATCTTTAGTGCGAATAATTGGAGGAGGAATCACTTTACCATGTACTATTTCATTTGGAGCTTTCCCTGTGGATGAGTGCACTGTATTGTTGTAAGCAAACTCCAATAATGGAAGATATTTCTCCCATTGTGACTTATGTTCACTAACATAAGCTTTCAACATATCCAAAAGAGTGAGATTCATCACCTCTGTTTGGCCGTCAGTTTGAGGATGAAAAGCTGAGGAGAACTTTAAAGTGGTTCCCAAATTCTCAAATAAAGCACGCCAAAAGTTTCTTGTGAATTTGGAGTCTCTATCTGAAATGATCTCAGAAGGCATACCATGTAATCTGAAGATACGTTGAATGAAAAGTCTTACAGCTTGTGCGGATTTCAATGTTTTATGACATGGAATAAAATGTGATTGTTTGTTGAATCTATCAATTATGACCAAATCATATCATGACCTTGAGGTGTTCTTGGAATACCTGAGATGAAATCCATTGTGATAGATTCCCATGGATCTTTGGGCACTGGAAGAGGTTGCAACAATCCTGGAATCTTCTGCCTATCATATTTGGATTTTTGGCATACCAGACAAGCCTCAATGAAGTTATGTGTATCTTTTCGTAATGTTGGCCAATAAAAGTAGTACTCAATTGCACTTAGAGTGGCTGCCCTCCCTCTATGCCCTGCATAAGGGGGTTCATGACTTTCTTTAAGCACCTTTTGTCGAATAGGAAGAGTGACACAAAGGCGATTGTTCATGAGAAGGTAACCGTCTTTGATGGAATAATCTGGATGAGAACCTCCTTGCTGTAAATTTGACCAGATTGCTGCAAAATCAGTATCTTCATCATAAGTATTCTTCATCGTTTGAAAATCTTCATGATGAGCCACTGTAATAGTTGCAATGCGAGGCACTCTAGAAAGTGCATCAGCAACTACATTTTGTTTCCCTGGAGTGTACATAATTTGAAAATGAAACATAGACAATAAATTTTCCCATCTTGCATGTTTCTCCTGCAAATGCTTTTGAGTCTTGAAATACTTCAAGCTTTGATGATCGGTTTTAATAAGGAATTCATTGCCTAAAAGATAATGTTTCCATATCTTTAAAGCATGAACCACTGCTAAGAGCTCCTTTTCATAAATGTCATACCTTTTCTCCACATCATTTAGATGGCGGCTTTCAAAGGCTACGGCATGGCCTTCTTGATTTGGCACTGCACCAATACAATCACCGCAAGCATCTGCTTCCACCACAAATGGTTTTACCAGATCTGGAATGATAAGAACAGGTCCAGAAGTAAGAGCTGTTTTCAGCCTTGTGAAGGCTGCCTTCTCTTTTTCCTTCCATTGGAAAGAGATCTTCTTCTTTGTAAGGTCATGAAGTGGAGAAGCCATATGTGCAAAATGCTTGATGAAGCGGCGGTAATAAGAACATAAGCCAAGAAACGATCGCACCTCATGTACATCACGAAGATGAGGCCATTCTTGGATTATCCTGATCTTTTCAGGATCCATCTGAATCCCTTCAGAAGAGATGACATGCCCAAGGTAATTTATTTTATGCATGAAAAATTCACTCTTTTTACCATTTACCAAGAGTTGATTTTGTTGTAGTAATTGTAGAACAATTTCCAAGTGTTGATGATGCTCCTCTTCATGCTTGCTAAAGACAAGAATATCATCAAAGAAAGTACCGACATATTGTCGATGCTCTCTAAAGATGCGCTCCATCATTCGATTAAAGGTGGCTAGTGCATTGGTTAATCCGAAAGGAACCACCAAGAATTCATAAAGACCGTATGAAGTGCGGAAAGCAGTTTTGTGTACATCTTGTGGTATTACCCTAATTTGATGATAACCACTCTTTAGATCAATGCGGCTGAAAACCTTTGAGCCTCCTAGATGATCCAAAATGTCGTCAATTCTAGGAATAGGAAACCGATTCTTCACAGTGATTTTGTTGAGGGCTCGATAATCAATGCACATCCTGAATGTGCCATCTTTCTTTTGAACAAGAAGAACCGGTGAACAAAATGGTGAGCTACTTGGCCTAATTAGCCCACGGTTGAGTAGGTCTTCGACTTGCTTTCTGATTTCTTCTTGTTGAGGACGGCTCACACGGTATGGTGCTATATTAGGAGGAGAACTGCCCGGGATAATATCAATATGATGGTCTTCTGGCTTTTCTGGGGGAAGCTGATAAGGAAGATCTTCCAAAAAACAATCTTTATACTTTTCCAAGAGCTGAAGTTGCTCTTGGTTTTCAGCATTCATATTATCTTTTACATCAGTGACATAAAGCAGACAACATTGAACACAATCCTTAATTGCTCTAGAGACTTGCATATGGCTTACCATAGGTATGGTGTCTCCAGAAACTCCCACTTGGATCTCGTACTTCTTGCCTTTGTTGGTGAGTTCTACCTTCTTTTTCTGAGAGAAGATGGTTGAATCTACTCTATGATTCCAGGGCATGCCAAGAATCACATCGCAACCATCAAGGTCTCCGATACAGAAGGTATCTTCATCACTGTAGCCTTGAATTTGAAACTGGAGCTTGCCAATGTAGGGTATCACAGTCTTCACTGTGTCACCTTCATGAGCATTTAAAGCTTGGCGAACTTCTGCCGGAGTGTCCATCTCTTCGTTCTTTAATCCAAGCTCTTTAGCTAATTGCAAGGAAATGATATTTTCATTCGCCCCAAGATCTATCAAGAATAGTGCTTGCTTACCTTGCAACTGTCCCCAAGCTTTTAATAATTTGCGCGTCTCTGGAGTGTGAGTTGTGTTTGCAACTACATCACTGATAGCATTGATATTCACTGGCGACTTAGGCTTGTTGTCAGAAACCTTGCTTTGTCCCTTGTTTGGACATTGCTTCGCTATGTGGCCCATTTGTCCACATTTAAAGCACTTTCCTTCTTTCATGAAGCGTTGCTTTTCTTCTTCGGAAAGTTGCTTTGCTTGTGGGTATAGATTAGAGCGAAATTGAGGAGCATTAGGAGGTGCATAGGGCTTCATCTTCTTTTGATTTGATGGCTGCTTTTGCCACTGTTTTTGTCCTTCATTTGGGGCTGAATACTCCTCATCATCAGCTACTCTCTTCTTATCATTATTTTGGAATGATTTGTTGCCATTGTGCTCCATTTCCCATGTCTCAGTACGGTCAATGAGTTCCCTGAGACTAGAACAATGATAATGATTAAGAGCAGTACGAAGTTTAAAATGCAAACCTCCTTGAAACTTCCTAAGCTTTTCCGAACTGCTGATCTTCTTGAAATGTTGGACCTTCAAAACTAGAAAAAGTTGGGATTCTTGGCATGCCCTGGAATCATAGAGTAGATTCAACCATCTTCTCTCAGAAAAAGAAGGTAGAACTCACCAACAAAGGCAAGAAGTACGAGATCCAAGCTAGAGTTTCTGGAGACACCATACCTATGGTAAGCCATATGCAAGTCTCTAGAGCAATTAAGGATTGTGTTCAATGTTGTTTGCTTTATGTCACTGATGTAAAAGATAATATGAATGCTGAAAACCAAGAGCGACTTCAGCTCTTGGAAAAGTATAAAGATTGTTTTTCGGAAGATCTTCCTTATCAGCTTCCCCCAGAAAGGCCAGAAGACCATCATATTGATATTATCCCGGGCAGTTCTCCTCCTAATATAGCACCATACCGTGTGAGCCGTCCTCAACAAGAAGAAATCAGAAAGCAAGTCGAAGACCTACTCAACCGTGGGCTAATTAGGCCAAGTAGCTCACCATTTTGTTCACCGGTTCTTCTTGTTCAAAAGAAAGATGGCACATTCAGGATGTGCATTGATTATCGAGCCCTCAACAAAATCACTGTGAAGAATCGGTTTCCTATTCCTAGAATTGACGACATTTTGGATCGTCTAGGAGGCTCAAAGGTTTTCAGCCGCATTGATCTAAAGAGTGGTTATCATCAAATTAGGGTAATACCACAAGATGTACACAAAACTGCTTTCCGCACTTCATACGGTCTTTATGAATTCTTGGTGGTTCCTTTCGGATTAACCAATGCACCAGCCACCTTTAATCGAATGATGGAGCGCATCTTTAGAGAGCATCGACAATATGTCGGTACTTTCTTTGATGATAGTCTTGTCTTTAGCAAGAATGAAGAGGAGCATCATCAACACTTGGAAATTGTTCTACAATTACTACAACAAAATCAACTCTTGGTAAATGGTAAAAAGAGTGAATTTTTCATGCATAAAATAAATTACCTTGGGCATGTCATCTCTTCTGAAGGGATTCAAATGGATAGTGAAAAGATCAGGATAATCCAAGAATGGCCTCATCTTCGTGATGTACATGAGGTGAGATCGTTTCTTGGCTTATGTTCCTACTACCGCCGCTTCATCAAGCATTTTGCACATATGGCTTCTCCACTTCATGACCTTACAAAGAAGAAGATCTCTTTCCAATGGAAGGAAAAAGAGAATGCAGCCTTCACAAGGCTGAAAACAGCTCTTACTTCTGGACCTGTTCTTATCATTCCAGATCTGATAAAACCATTTGTGGTGGAAGCAGATGCTTGCGGTGATTGTATTGGTGCAGTGCTAAATCAAGAAGGCCATGCCGTAGCCTTTGAAAGCCGCCGTCTAAATGATGTGGAGAAAAGGTATGACATTTATGAAAAGGAGCTCTTAGCAGTGGTTCATGCTTTAAAGATATGGAAACATTATCTTTTAGGCAATGAATTCCTTATTAAAACCGATCATCAAAGCTTGAAGTATTTCAAGACTCAAAAGCATTTGCAGGAGAAACATGCAAGATGGGAAAATTTCTTGTCTATGTTTCATTTTCAAATTATCTACACTCCAGGGAAACAAAATGTAGTTGCTGATGCACTTTCTAGAGTGCCTCGCATTGCAACTATTACAGTGGCTCATCATGAAGATTTTCAAACGATGAAGAATACTTATGATGAAGATACTGATTTTGCAGCAATTTGGTCAAATTTACAGCAAGGAGGTTCTCATCCAGATTATTCCATCAAGGATGGTTACCTTCTCATGAACAATCGCCTTTGTGTCACTCTTCCTGTTCGACAAAAGGTGCTTAAAGAAAGTCATGAACCCCCTTATGCAGGGCATAGAGGGAGGGCAGCCACTCTAAGTGCAATTGAGCGCGACTTTGTTTGGCCAACATTACGAAAAGATACACATAACTTCATTGAGGCTTGTCTGGTATGCCAAAAATCCAAATATGATAGGCAGAAGATTCCAAGATTGTTGCAACCTCTTCCAGTGCCCAAAGATCCATGGGAATCTATCACAATGGATTTCATCTCAGATAGAGAAGTGTGGGCTAGATCCACCAGAACAAACAGTTAGAATCAACAAGATGGAATGATCATGAAATGCTTGTATAATGTGCATGTGTGGGCTGAAAGCTTGAAATGCACATTTCTTTGCATAGGAAAGTCACATGAAGATTCGGATACCATTTTTGCGATGTACACAGAAAAAGCTTTCATATGATACCCATATTGGGGGGGTCCCTAAATTTTAGGAGATCCCTAAATTTTAGGAGGTCCCTAAATTTTAGGAGTCTCGAATTAGCCTAAAAATGCTAGTCCTAAAAAATAGGGATGTCATTCTAAAAATAGTAAGTTCTGTACTCTGACTGTGCTTACTAAATTTGGTTGTTTCTATTCTTGACAGTATTCAACCCAAAAAGGAAGGCCATAGAGAAGAGACAAGTGTCAAGACACTTGTCACACAAGTTTCCAAGTGTCCCACCACTTGTCACATCTCATGACATGTGGCTAGATACTTGTCTTGTGCTACTCCACTTTCCCCTTTTGTACTAGCTCTCCCCTCTCCTATAAATAAGAGCTCGTTTTTCTTCATTGATCATCCTTTTTCTTTGTTGTAAACTCATGAACAGCACCCATAGATAGCCAGAAACTGGCCCCATCCATCCCCATCATCATCCCCCACTTCTCCATTATCAAATTCCTCCATATTCCCTCTTCTATCACTGCTGGTTTACAAGACAGCAAGCCTGTAAATTTATTACAGCACCTCCTTCTTGAGCTCTTTCTTCCATTTTAGCTACAAGAAGCAAGCCCTATCCATGTACTGCTGATCCACGATGGAGAAAGGTTGAATTTCCCTTTTTCTTGTCTCATACTGTAAAGAAATCAGTTCTTATCATTGCATAATAGATAATGCATGTGTGTTTGTACATCTTTGCATGATCTTGTGAGAGTGAGAATTACTTCTTCTCACTCTCAGGTTGATTGTAACTGAGCTCTTCCCTAAGGGACTGGGGTTGAGCAGAAATACATTCCTTCGGGGGGGGGTTGCCCATCTTCAACCCTCAATCTTGTCTCCATTACTTTTACATTTTCATGGCTGTAATTTTGTGAGTAATTTTCATTTTCAACTTTAAGTGTTCATTCTCTTTTATATTAAATCTCGAAAACAAGCGAATATCATAATTGTTAAGCATACTATGTTGTTCGGGGCGTTTACAAAGGGGAAGTGGCTTATTAAGTCAAACGGTGCATAGCTGACTATACTAATCGATTGGCACTATAACTATGCCAGTTTTAGCTAGAGATACAACAAACCAAATATAATAAGTAATAAGTCACTGGCAATGTAAGAGACATAATGACCATCGACATGCTAAGTGTAGATGTGCAAACCCATCTAATTAGGTAGTCCATCAATAACGCTTCACTCTTAAGTGTGGGAGGAATGATGACAGATAAATTTGTGCAAATAAAGACACAAAAATGTGCTCAACATGGAAATAAATGTGCTCAGCATGGTAAAATAGTACTTTGCTTTTGTATATCTTGTCAAAAATCAAATATGACGCAATGTAAAAGTGTGGGTCCAAAGGCTCACATTTTAAAATGTGAAAGAAAAAGGAAAGATGAAACACATTTTTCCCATTCTTAAAATGAAGGCTCTTCTAGACCTTAGCCAATGTATGCAACTTGATTTTATAATTCAAGAAAGGAAAAGGAGGTGGTTGCAAAGGTGGGATTTGAGAAGGTGGGAGGTTGGGGTGGTTACATCTCTCTCTTCCTTTATCTTCTCACCTTATAGTTCATTTCCCTCTCTCCCTCATTTGGCATAACTCTCATTTCTCATTCTTGTTTCTTTCTCTCTTATGCTCCTTTGCAAGATCTCATGGAGAGTGAGGAAGAGGAAGAGAGTGAGGATGGAAGCATTTCTCAATCTCTTATGTGTCATTTTTCTTATGTGTTTTGAGAACATGGTTCTTGGTGAGAAAGAGAGTTTCCTTGTAGGTTTTCATGGCTAGCAATGCACTTGCAACCTCTACTTGGCCGGTTCAAGCTTCTCTTTGTGCTGTGGGACAGTGCTATTCACATAGCACTAAAGGTACTTCAATCCCAAGTATGGTGGCCTAAAATCTTCAAGGATACAACCTATTTTGTCAAGCATTGCAGTCATGTCAAGTGTTTTCGCAATACCTAAATCTAGCCCTAAAAAGTTGGAAAATACATTGAGATAAGGTGAAGCTGACACGAGCGAGAGTGCAAATGATGTTTAAGAGAATCATTTTTGTGGTAGTCAACCATTCACGTTGGCATGGCCTAAGCGGCTTAAATAGTCTTGGGGTTATTTTGGAATGTGTGGAATGTGGTAACACTACATGAACCATATTGAATGTTGGATATTTTGATTGGTCTCAGAACAAAGATGTACGCGAATGTTACAAAGTTTATTGAACACAAGGAAGAAGAAAATGTGCAGGGAAAAACACTTTAATAAATGTGTTTGTCGATAATTAAATGAGTGAGGTAAGAATGTGCATTTGGGATGAAGGGTTAGAGCTTTAGAGAGTACTAGGGATCATTTGTTTCACAAAAGGGCCTTAAAAGGTACAGAAGAATCGCTTCAAAAGGAAAATCTTATTTAACTTAAGAAAAGATTCCTAGCAATTAAAAACAATCTTGATGATACAATTACTCACAAGCTCCTCAGGAGTTTGGAGGAGTACCTTAAAAAAATGGAAAATGAGGTTGTGTAAGTAGCCAAAGTATAGCTCAAAGGGCAGAAGGAGCTCCTTGAAGACGGTCCTAATGCCTTCTACTTTGTGAAGCTTAGGGTGAAACAAAAGAAAGAGTCTATGACTAGTGTTATCAATTAGTAGGGTGTGTTGGTGTAGGATCTTGAGTCAATTGCTGAAGCATTTAGAGATCATTTGGCTTCCATTGTTGGAATGCCTCCAAAGAAAGTTCTCGGGTTTCAAGGGAGAGTGGATAATTTCCTTAGTGCTGTTGTTAATAAGATCCGTATGCATCAAGATCTATTACTCAACATGCCCTTTAGTCACTACAAGGATATCAAGCCATAGTGATGCCAATTAGCGACGACAAATAGCGGCGTCGCTATTAGCGTTGCATTAAAGACACTAATAGCAACGCAAATAGTGACACAAATAGAGACGGTACCCAGAGCAAAAAAACGCGGGCCGAAACTCGAGCGTGTCATTTTTCACGCATTCACGAAAGAGAGAGCGAGAGGGAGAGCGACCGTCTTGCTGAGAGGGAGAGAAAGAGAGAAAGAAGGCTTCTCACCGCCACCATCGCTACCGCCATTCACGAAGAAGAGTAGAAGGTGTAGAGAGGGCGAAGAGGAGCCGCCATCGCGAAGAGGAGCCTCCAAACCCTTCTTCAAGTCTTTACGGTGAGTGCATTTTCCATTCTTGCTTTGCTTTTGTGTTTTCTCTCTCTCTCTTACTTGTTTTTTGTATAATTTGTGTATATTGAGAGAGGGAGAGGAAATGAGAGAGAAAGAGAGGGAGAGGGAGAGGGAGGGAGAGGGAGGCAATGGAAGAGGGAGGGGGAGGAAATGAGAGAGGGAGAGGGAGGGAAATAGAGAGAAAGAGAGGGAGAGGGAGAGGGGGAGGAAATGGGAAAGGAAGAGGGAGGGGGAGGGAGAGGAAGAGGGAGGGAGAGAGAAAGAGAGGGGGAGGGAGAGGGAGGGAGACATTAAACATAATAGGGAAATGAGAGAGGGAGAGGGAGAGGGAGGGAGAGGGAAACATTGAAAGAGAGAAAGAGAGGGAGAGGGAGAGGAAGGGAGAGAGAAAGAGAGGGGGAGGGAGAGGAGAAGAGAGAAAAAACATTATTAAACATAATAGGGAAAGAGAGAAAGAGAGGGAGAGGGTGAGGGTGAGGGAGGGAGAATAAATTAGAGAGGGAGAGAAAGAGAGCAAAAGGAAATGAGAGAGGGAGAGGAGAGAGAAAAAATGAGAGAATGAGAGGAGAGAGAAAATATGTTAAACATAACAGGGAAAGAGAGAAAGAGAGGGTGAGGGAGGGAGAGGAAATGAGAGAGGGAGAGGAGAGAGAAAAAGAGAGAAAAATCATTAAACCTGATAGGGAAAGAGAGAAAGAGAGGGTGAGGGTGAGGGAGGGAGAGGAAATGAGAGAGGGAGAGAAAGAGAGAAAAGGAAATGAGAGAGGGAGAGGAGGGAGAAAAAAATGAGAGAGGGAGAGGAGAGAGAAAAAGAGAGAAAAATCATTAAACCTTATAGGGAAAGAGAAAGAGAGGGTGAGGGTGAGGGAGGGAGAGGAAATGAGAGAGGGAGAGAAAGAGAGAAAAGGAAATAAGACCTTACAATAAGCTCATCCTAGGCTCATAGGGGTTAGGCCGATCCTCAACAAACCTAAGGGATATATGGCTAGAGAACCCTAGTACACTTGCGCCTCCTAGCATAATGTTCTTCCTACAAAGAGACCTCTCATACATGGGGCTTGTCTTAGCCTCCACCACGCAAGTATACAACAAAGGCAATTAGCCTATTAGTTAGAAAAACATTCATTTTTCATAATGTAAATCTAAAAATAAATTTGGATATTCCATAAAAATCAATCTCTTCTTAAAAAGACAAATACAAAAAACTAAAACAGCATCATTCATATGCTTCGCAAAAACTAAAATAGCATCACCACAAGATCTCTTAGGAAACTCATTTTCAACTATCAATTTTAATTTAAAAATATAATATAGAATCATTTGCAAGGAAGGATACTCTTTTATCATTAACCCTCTTTAATCCTTAGAATAGTCTTAGGAACAAATTTCTGCTCTAACAAGCATATATTTGAGTATAATAACTATTTTAAGGTTTATTCCATGAGTAGTAGTAGTATACATGCAACCATCAAGCCAGAGATCATGCTTTGGTATTTGTGGAGATCCCAATCTCATGCCCTCATAGAGATTGTAGTGTGCAATAGTGTGGAGAGAAGGTGGGTGAGTTGTAAATGATAAAGGAGAATTCTATTGATAATGGAGATAAGATGAGGTGAATCACCAATTCTATTCTTAGTAAGTGCAACCTACCCATAGTATGGATCCATGACCGATTGAAATCAATAAGACTTCTAAATCTTACCTCGAGTATTATAACTATTATTTTGTGGTGGATTTTCTAGCCATAATTCAATATCAATTTGTGCTTGTGTTTTCCATGGTGTGTTGACTATGGGTGTTAAATGCTCTAGTCGGATCTCTCTCTCTTTCTCCTCTCTCTTCTCTAAACCCTTCTCTCTCCCTCAATCTTCCCTCTTTCTCTCTTCCTATACTCTCCCTAAATCCTTCTCTCTCCCCCTATCTCTTTTCTCTCTCTATCTCTCTTTCTATTTCTCTCTCTCACTTATCTCCTCTTGATCTTCTCTAACTTTACTCTCTCCCTAACTCTTGTCTCTCTCTCCATCTCTATATAAGTAGTCATAGTCGTGGTCGTGGTCGTGGTCGTGGTCGTGGTCGTAGTCGTAGTCGTGGTCGTGGTCGTGGTCGTGGTTGTAGTCATAGTCATAGTCGTAGTCCTGGTCGTGGTCATGGTCATGGTCATGGTCGTGGTTGTGGTCATCGTAGTCATGGTCATGGTCGTGGTCTTCATGGTCATAGTCATGGTCATGGTCGTGGTTGTGGTAGTCGTAGCCGTGATCGTTAAAGAAATTGAGAGAGGGGGAGGAAGAGAAAAAAGAAGAAGGAATGAGAGAAAGGGAGAGGAAATACATACATCATAATAAAGAAAGAGAGATGGAAGGAGAGGAGAACAATTTAAGAAAGAAAAAAAGAATGATAACAAAAACAAATTGTTTGTCGTAACGTAGACAAAATGGAAAATGATGAAGGTCTTGTTCAAGATCGTGAGGTGTATCTTAATCAGCGTGTTCCATGTCCTTGCTCTCAATGCAAGCTAGCAATTAGACGAAAACATCGATTGTCTATAGAACACGTACGACGCTTCGGCGAGTTTCAATCTGAGATAATTGATCAAGCAATTGCAGATTTTCAGCAAATGATAAGAAAAATTTATATCAATCATGCATTGTACTCGCAAGCTAATTGAATATCATATACAAGAAGATTGGGTGTGGCTAGCAAATTTTCTATCCAGGGAGGTGACGCCTCGTCCCAAGGAGGAGTGCACCCTTTGCAGCCAATTAGAAGAGTTTGTGGGCGTGCGATGGATGGAGTGCATGAGCCAATCCAAGCACTATCCAATCTATACCGTCAATGCCAGAGGAGACAGGCAGCCTTCCAAACCTACCTACAATCTTGGAGCCTAAGATGGAGGCAATTATCGATGCATTGATTTCCATGGATGTGGAGACTTCTGATCCACTTAGAGAGGAAGTATCCATACCATTATATGATGGGTGTCAAGTATCTTACCTCAAAGACACTACTTGCACTCCTAAGTGTGCAAGCAAAATACGGGTGGAGCGATGCGAGTATGACCAAGTTGTTCAGGTACCTTATACGTACGCTTCGTTGATTTCTTTTCAACACTATTATTTAAAAAAATTGTGCTTTTTCAAGGTGTTTTATGATTTTTTTTCAGGTTATTGAAATATCATATATTACCACCTGTAAATACCATGCCTCAGTCTCATGATGATCTACGACATGCTTTATGAAAGCTTGGCATGGACTACAACAGCATCCATACATGTATCAACAATTGCCTACTGTTTCGAGGATAATACGAGACTATGGAGACATGTTCAAAGTGTGATGCTCACAGGTATCGACAGGACTTGCAAGGGTAAACCATCCCTCAAAAATTTCTCAAAAAGGTATCGTCGTTCTGCTGTAGTTGCGTCACCTCCAAGATTTGTCACACCTGTGGGGACGTCTACTCTAGTTACTCTAGCTTTTGCTCAGTCGTCTGTAGTAGGTGGCAGCCCTATGGGTGCTACTCCGATAGATATTACCCCGGTCGGTACACCGAATGTACAGGGGTCTCCTGGATATGCCCAAGAGCATGGTCACAGGTCGGAGAGGACCCATCTTAGGCATACCCCAAGGGGATATGCCTATCTTGTCGATGATAGGTCAGGAGCCATCATCATGAATGATGAGGGGAGGAGGATGATGGCTCGCATGAGAGAGTTGTGCCAACAAGTTTTTTGGCACAACATCTTAGATCATTGGAAAAACATACCAGAGGGGAGCAAGGACTACATAGTAGCATCCTTGCATGAGGAGTTTCCGGTTCCAGCCTCAGTAGATAGATTTTCTATGGGCTAGATGATGGACTGCTGCATGAGTGCATATATGTTACACAGACGATCGGACGCACGCAAGGCACTCAAGAGTGGGGCTGCAAAGCCCGAGTGGCTAGACGCGGATGACTGGCGCCGACTGAGGGAGGAGGATACAAATTCTCTAGGACGTTGGAGTCAGCAGTGTGAGGCGGCGAGGGCAGGACTAGAGGCCGGAGTGGTCCATCATCTTGGGAGTGGCGGCCACAGGACATATCTAGAGGACTTTGTAAGTTTTTCTTTTGTTTTGCTTGCTTATTTTTTTGCAATATCCTTTGTATTGACAATCATGTTTCTAACCGTTAGTATTTTGTTTTCTTTACACCACTCCATTACAAATCGTGATCCGACCAACCTTGAGACTCGATATGCAGAGAGGCACGGTCTCACTGCATTGATCGATTGATTGTATAGACACGGCGGCCTTGTAAGTCACTCGTCTTTCTTGTTCGTAGTTACCATGTTTAATTAGAATGCATTATTGTATGGTGGACTGATGTGTTATTGTTTCTTTTTTTGCAGAGTCTGTTCGACGCTCCTTTGCGGCGGGACAAGCTTTCGGATAGTGAGGATATGTAGCTCGCCCTTGGATCCGTGGAGCTCACACACCCTTCTTTTTTGGATGCCGCCTAATCTGTGTAGACATTTTCTATATAGTATTGATATCTTGTCATGATTGTACCAGTCACTTTCATTATGCGATAATGTATTTATTTCATGTATCAGTGTTATGATTTCAGTACACTTTGTTTTTGTTTACACGAGCATTGAACACAGGGCAGAAACTATTTTGTATGGCCCAAATAAAGCACACAGTCTTGCCACAAATTTTTTTTTCCATGTTACCGTCGCTATTAGCGTCGCAAATTTACCTACACACATCATTATTGGCATCGTTATTAGCGTCGCAGAGCGTCGGTGATACCGACTGTTCGCGTCACCAATAACAATGCTTTTTGCGACGACGGGGGCAAATTTTGTTATTTACATTTTCGTCGCTTTAACGTCGGTATAAGGCCTATATCTTGTAGTGAGTCTAGTTGAAATCAAGCAGGTCGTGTTTGCTATGCAGATTGAGAAAGCTCCAGGTATAGATGGTTTACCAATAGAAGCATTTTAGAAAATGTGGGTAGTATGTGGTGCAGATTTGGTGGACCTACTGAATTTCATTAGAGCCTCAAGGATCATACCCCATTATGCTAATCAAGGGCTCATTAAACTAGTTCCTAAATCCCATGATAGGACACTACTTTCGAATTGGAGGCCCCTTACCATGCTTAACTTCAGTTAAAGGGTGCTTGCCAAAGCACTGGCAACAAGGGTTAAATATCTTCTTGGTAGGCTGATTCATCTGCAGCATTATGGATTTGTTCATGGACGAAAGATCCATGATGATGTGTTAAATCTCATAGTGTCAATCAACCATGTCAACTATGAGGTTTGGGCTGGTATTTATTGGCATGTGAATACTGTCTTTAAAGAAGCTACAACTGTTATCAGCATCAATGGCACGATCACCGCACCCTTTGAGCTACATAAGTCCATCAGGCAGGGGTGTCCTCTGGTCCCCCCCCTCTTGTTTGCACTTATAATAGACCCACTACTTAGGAGGATTGATAAAGCTTTACAAACAAGCTCAATCAAAGGCCTTCCACTTTCGGATGGCTCGCAAGTTGTGGTCCAATTTTTTGTTGATGATAACTCTTCTATGATCGAAGCTGACAAACAATCTGTGGCTAATCTAATGGAGACATACAAGGAATTCTCAGTGCTATTGCATCAAAGGTTAATGAAAAGAAAACCGAGCTTCTCTTTTTGTCATGGAAGGAACCGGAGGACTGGCTTATGCAGTTGGGGTTCAAACTTATAAAGCATGGTCAAATAATGAGATACCTAGGAGTACTAATAGGAGTGGGTGTATCTCTAAAGCAAATGTTCAACTAGTTCTATGATGAATTTCAAGGAAAAGTGGAAATTAGATGAGATAGCCGCTTTTCGTTTGCTGGCAAATTGACCATTGTCAAGAGCATTCTCTCTTCAGCAACTGTATATGTTGGTTGTTTTGCCTTTCTCTCAATCTACCTGGAATTAGGTTGAAAAAACTTTCAGAACTCATATATTAAGATGGACAATTCTCATCAAAAAGCTGCCCTTGAGGACTAGGCTTACAAAGAGGATCAAAGTTTCTCCGCTCTACCCTTTTTGTGGGAAAGATGAGGAGATTGAAAAGCACGTCTTCTGGGACTACCTGCATGTTAGACCAATGTGGATGACCATTAAAAAGTGGTTGAAGAAAGCAAACCTGGGGTTTGAGTTTGGGATGACGAATGCATTCTTACTGACTGCTCTAATTTTTATGATAGTACTTGGAATCTCATTAACTTGATCACTGGTGTAGCCCAGAAATTTATATGGCATAAGCGAAATAATATGGTATCTAGAAAAAGAGAAGCTGAGCTTCTAATAACAACCTAGACCAGCTTAGAACTTAAGTCCTCACGACTACTACAGGTAGTCGCATGAAGAAGTCTTGGATACATAGGCTCTTTTGGAGGAAGTTAAGCATGTTGGCTTGAAGCCTATTGCATCTATTAGATGCTATACTCACTTTATCTTTTTATGTTTGAAATATAACTTTGCCGCATTTTTTTAAAAAAATATTTAAAAGCTTTTGATGTTAAAAATGCAAGCTATGTTTGATTGGGGAGGATATAATAGCATGCGGCAGTTCGTGTTGAGGGGGACTGATCGATATATTTGAGAAGATGACTGATCGTTTTGCATGGGGGGAAGCAATGTTGAAGAAGCATGGATGATCGTTTCACTGCATTGGCGTACCAATCACAACATGATTGATGAGAGACTTTGTAGTCTCCATGGGTTGTGGTTGCAGTTGTATTCATTGCGGAAGCTGCAAATCTTGGATTGGCTGCAAGTTTGCAAATACTTCAGCATTGGTGGAAGAGAAGCTCGGTGCTCTTTGGAAGTTCAAGTAGGCTGCATGGGGAGTTTCAGCGATAGTAACTTACATGTTTGTCATGGTTGAGCTGGGTGTATAAAGAAAGGGAGGAGAAATCATGTGTCGACTATCTGTGTGTATGGAGGGAAGGTGGGACAGTGCTGATCATTCTGCAGCCAGTTCCATACTCTGGGGGAATCACACAATTACCAAGGTTTTTTTCTTACATACCAATAGGAACTGTCCGAGCTTTGCGTTGAGGAGTTGGTGCTTCAGAGTAGTGTGATGCTGATGGGGAGAGTTTAAGGTACAACCAGAGTGGATGGAATTTACTACGAGGTTTATGTGAGCTGATCTCCAGCATGATTAGAGAACTGACAAGCAAACAAGCTCAATGACTCATGTTTTTGGGGGTGATCATGGTGATGTTGTCAAGGTAGTGATGCCTATTTGGAGCACGTCGAGATGGGAGCCGTCTGCAATCTTCCTTCGACATCTACTTGCTACATATTAGGTGACTATAGTTATCGTGGAACTGTCTTTATCAACTAAGAAGGCCACTGGATGAGGTTGCAAGATACCATTGCATTCAATGTTGGTGGAAGAAAGGCCCCATATTGTTCTTTGAGATTGAGCATGTGTGCGGACACGAGAGAAAAATCATCAACAGTATCATGAAGCATTAAATTCTTTTTTCACAAATATTTGCATTTTTAAAAATAAATTGTATGTGCTCATGAGTATCATCAGCCCTAGTCCAGAGAGATTTATCTTGAAGGATTTTATAGGAACTCAACCACTTGTATTCTTAAGTACATGGCAAGTTTGGACCAGCTACACGAGATGGAAGCTATGTTTTTTAATGCACATTATCTTGCTTGTTTGGCTGGTATTTATCTATTTGGAGTCCTATGGATTATGGAAAGAGCACCTTTGGATGAAGAACTGACTTTCTTGGGAACCCTTAAATTTTGGTAGCATACTTTGTCAGTTGCCTTGTTTTTTAGATAGACCAAGGTTTCAGTTTCATTCTGATAGATCACCGACCTAGCTTGTTGAGGCTAGTACTAAGCCACCAACATATAATCAATGCTCCTTTTGCTCTTATGTCTTCGGGTTGTGTGAGAAGGTTTTCCGTGATCAGTGCTTGTGATACAACGAATACCAAAGAACAAAGCCATTACGGGAACTTTGTGTAACGTGTCCACCTGTTATCTTCAGGACATGTCTTAGCAGTCCATCGGAAAGGACATCTAGAAAGCTCCGCCCGGCACTCCCATGGAATGTTACGGGGTTTGCGATCTAGGACTTTCCGCGTTTGCCACGTAGCGGAAGTATTCCGGCCATTTTCACTTAGGACCGACCTGAATTAGGGTTTTCCTATTGGTCATTTCCTAACGGCAACTAACGTCGAATTCAAGCGAACTACTTTATGCAGAAATGCCAGGTTCGAAGTGAAATCATGCTGCACTTGGTTCAAGGAGAATGGGAAACGAGAGGGATGTGAAGATCAACCTCTCTGCCCTAAGGCATAGTCCCATTCTGTTTCCCTAAAACAGCGTAAATCGGAATCAATTATAACTCTAGGTCAACGCTTTTGTTATTCGTATTCTTTGACGATCTTCCTACTGTCCATCATGATTTTGAGAAAAGTTCATGGCCAACCGAGACCACCCATCCGAAGGACGGACCTATGGCCACATCCACTGCACTTTCCTCGGGTTGTTTTAATTATCTAATTACCTAACACATTTAGTTAGACATGTAACAATTAGCTTCTTTAATTAGCCCATTAGGCACTGGTTCTTTCACGTAATCATATCACTTGACATAGAAAAACAATGTCAAACAAGTTCCTTATTAATAGGTTATCATATTTATCTTTGAAATACAAAAAGTCCATCCCGTAGGCTTATCCACAATCCGCCCGAAGGCTATCCAGCAATCCACAAGGATTACCAATCCAAGTTTCCGCCCATAGACTAGTATGCGGGCCTCGAGATCCAATCCCGAGTCACGTTAGCCTCTTGTGCAGGGCGCGGAAGGCGAGGGATTTACGGCCAGAGCCCCCCCTGGAACCCAAGCATCCTCCTACTCCAAGCAGCGCTCAACGGAGAGACCTCTCGCGGTGGGTTTGGTCCACTTTCCCATCGCGGTTAACAACCCCCGGATGGATGTATAGATTCAAGACGGGTATTTACTGGTGGATTTAAACTGGCACAAAATTTGGACACCTGCTATGTCATATCCATCTGTGGCGCATACTTTAAAAGTGAGACGAATTTAGAATAGTATGCATCAAGGGTGAGTCCCAGCTGTTTTAGCTCGTAGAACTCATTCATTTTCTGTGTGCGATATGCAGGTGGTAAGTATCTTCCCTGCACAGCTTTCTTCAGCTTCTCCTAGGTAATGGATTCCTCCGTGATCCCTTGATCCCTGCACCATTACTTCCACCAAAGCCAGGCTTCGCCGGTGAGCTTTAGCTTGGCGAGCATAGCCTGATTGGCAGGTGCAGTACGGGCTACTTCGAAGTAATCCTCCATGGATTCAATCCAAATTTCAGCATCTACTTGGACGGACCTACCTCTCCCATCAAACTCGGGTGGCTTAATCTGCTTGAGAAGGAACTTCTTCTCCTAGATTACGGAAGTACTTGATGTAGGAGGCGAACTAGGAACCTGTACTTGGGGTTGTGCCTGGATAAAGGTTTCTTAATGTTATTACATGATAATCGTTATTGATTTATATTACATCTCCATTTCTGCTATCACGCAAGCAATGTAACTACTTAACTTTTTATCAATTCTCATGCACAATCAGACATTGATAAAAAGAAGTTTTATTTGTATTTATATGGCCATAGCCCTTTCGGAATACAACATTTCTTGTGATGATAAGCCAACTGCTACATTTAGTTTGGGGAGAACAACATTGTATTACATTTATCTACAGAAACTGTATAATAGTATGGTTTCAGGTCGTGGATCTTCAGGAATCGGTAAGTCATTGGAAGTTCGGGGTATTCCTTCCTTTGGAACCCATTCTTCTCATGGCGCCCCAACACTTTAATCATGTCAGCGGGGATTACATGGGTTACTTCTTCATGTACATATGAGTTCATCTCAACTCTCCGACCTCGAATATGTAAAGTTGAGTTTATGTGAGCTTCCACAAAAATGAACAGCTTCACGACTTTCAAGTCCTCCAACCACTTGATCCTCTTTAGGTTGGTTTGTAGATATGCGAACCGGTGGGCAGCTATATAGTAGATTCCTGAGGCACCCATCCATCTTCGTTCCATATACAAAGGTGACGGATTATAGATTCGCTCTAAAATGTTCATCATCTCAACCCTTTGTCGATAAACAGGGGAATGCATCACAGTCATAAACATGACTCGGAACACCAAGAACCTCTTCCATGCTTCATAGTTCTGCAAGATAGCATTGAAAGTAAGGAAATGTTTGGACAACAACATTTGCTTTACTTTATCTTATTAAGATTTCATAAAAACAAATCCTTCGTTTGTTCGCTTTGATACCAACTATAACGTGTCCACCTGTTATCTTCAGGACACGTCTTAGCAGTCCATTAGAAAGGACATCTAGAAAGCTCCGCCCGGCACTCCCATGGAATGTTACGGGGTTTGCGATCTAGGACTTTCCACGTCTGCCATGTAGCGGAAGTATTCCGGCCATTTCCACTTAGGACCAACCTGAATTAGGGTTTTCCTATTGGTCATTTCCTAACGGCAACTAACGTCGAACCCAAGCGAACTACTTTACGCAGAAACGCCAGGTTCGAAGTGGATTCACGCTGCACTTGGTTCAAGGAGAATGGGAAATGAGAGGGATGCGAAGCTCAACCTCTCTACCATAAGGCATAGTCCCATTCTGTTCCCCTAAAACAACGTAAATCGGGATCAATTATAACTCTAGGTCAACGCTTTTGTTGTTCGTATTCTTTGACGATCTTCCTGCTGTCCATCTTGATTTTGAGAAAAGTTCCCGGCTAACCAGGACCACCCATCCATAGAATGGACCTATGGCCACATCCACTGCACTTTCCTCGGGTTGTTTTAATTATCTAATTACCTAACACATTTAGTTAGACATGTAACAATCAGCTTCTTTAATTAGCCCATTAGGCACTCGTTCTTTCATGTAATCATATCACTTGACATAGAAAAACAATGTCAAACAAGTTCCTTATTAATAGGTTATCATATTTATCTTTGAAATACAAAAAGTCCATCCCGTAGGCTTATCCACAATCCGCCCGAAGGCTATCCAGCAATCCAAAGGAATTACCAATCCAAGTTTTTTCCCGTAGACTAGTATGCGGGCCTCGAGATCCAATCCTGAGTCACGTTAGCCTCTTGTGGAGGGCTCGGAAGGCAAGGGATTTACGGCCAGAGCCCCCCTAGCACCTAAGCGTCCTCCTACTCCAAGTAGCGCTCAACGGACACACCTCTTGCGGTGGGTTTGGTCCACTTTCCCAGCGTGGTTAACAACCCCCTTGCTTAGGGTCAAGTAGGCAGTCGGGGGTAACTGCAGCTGCCTCTCCCTTCAGGCCTTCAACCTGAAGTATTAGATATCCATTTATCTTTTAATTCATTGATCAGACAAAGCAAAACAGTGCTCTTAAATCTGTAGCAAGCACAAACATATCCATTGGTCCTTTTTGTTGGCAAACTGCTAAGGAATGAATCCTTCCTCTCGAATGCGTTCAGCACTCGATCCAGGATGACTTGCGACTTGGCAAGATCCCCTATATCCTGGGTTAGGGCATACCCTACTAACCCGACTTGGACAAACCTTAAGTTCATAGATTATTTCACTTTATCGACTGGTCTTTTGCTTCCAAATAATTATCTTTACTCAAGAAAGATATTATATTAGGATGATTAATCATCCTCTTGCAAGGTAACTTGCGTAAGGACCTACCAACCTCATTGCGAGAATTGGTCATTCCCTTGTGATCCAATCACAAGATCATATGACTCCGCACTTGTTGCGCAAGTGCCGCATCAAACTATGAGACTATTCTACTCATCGAATGGAGTGACAAAACAATATGTTCCTGATTACATTAGGCTGACGTCGTCAGTCCTAGGGTTCCAAGTTCCATCTCGTAAGATTCTTAGGGACAAACCCTAGTTCACTTTCCAAATATGTTTCACTGTCCCTACATTCGGTGAATGTGGGCAAGTATTTAAGGTATAGGAGTTTCAATTTTAGCAATACATACGATTAGGTCACGTATTAATTCCTAGTGAATTCCTTGGAATTTAACTCATTCTAAACGAGTATTCCGGGGTTGAGGTGTTTAGGTTTGTGCTAATTTTTTTAACTCTTGAAGATAGCTATGTTATCATTTCATAAACACATGACTCGTTGTCTACGCGTAAATTGATTTTTCAACCCTAACTTATAGATTTAAGGTCAGGCAACATAGGTTAGGTTAATTCCAACTAATCTTCCTATAACTTTGCGAACAAAATTAATGCTAAACAAGCAACCTTTTACTTGATAATTTATGTAGTTGACAAATGATAATTGCCTAGAGTTATGCATTGTAAGAATCATTTCATGCCTTGCACTTTCCTAAGGATTCCTAGCACTTTCCATGATGATTCATTGCGAAGAGGATATAGGTTAATAATGCGATATGCAGTTTATACTTCCATGTTTAAACGAGGTATACTATTTTAATTCCGTTCTATAACAATGGACATTAATCTAATTTTAATTCATTGCACTGCATAAAGCTATTTACTAGAAATGCATTTATGCTCCCTTTATTTTACTTCTTTTATTGAAAATATTAATGACTAAATTCCTCCGTCGTGAGCTAATTTTTCTAAAGCATTTAAGACAAAAAATGCATCCTATTTCCAACAATTATCCTTTGCACGATTGAGTTATAACAATACCAAAGAAAAATGAGGAAGGAAAACCTGGACTTGGGGTGAGATGTCCATGTGGATGCTAGGAGACGACCCTCCTATGGCTACGCCTTGAGCTTTCTTAGGAGGCATCGCAAATGCAGTCTTTCTATCGTGGATGTAGCTTTACAACTCCTTTTTGAAATTCCACCGTGGCTCCCTTTTGCGATAACTTGCACTGTCCGTCGAAAGCTGTTTTAGAAGGCTTCCTCCTTGAAGTAGGGATTTCGAAAAGGGGGTGTTTCAAAATCTTTCGCGAATAAGGCCCATTAATGCCACGGGAAAGGCTTAATGGCCTTATAAAGACTCATATGAACGGGGAATAAAAGGGAGTATAAGGGTCCTTAGGGAGGAAATTTTGTGGATGGGGTGTTATATGCAAGGGCACATGAAGGCTTTGAAATTCCCGGGGGGTAGGGGGTGTTTTGAGAATCCCTCACGAACCACGGCTAGGAGGGAAAAGAAAAAAAAACATGAAAGGCCTAAGGGAACCCTTAGGGAGGGATTTTGAGGGGGTGGGAGAAAAAGGGCTGAGGGAGGTCTTAGGAGGGAATTCAGGGGGGGGGGGGGGGGGGGTAGTCTTAAGGCTATAGGAAAGGGCCTAAGGGGGATTTAAAACACAGGGGAGGAAAAGGCCCTTTGGGGTAACCTTTTATGGGGGAGGAAGCCCCTAAGGAAGCCTTAGAGAGGAATCTTAAAGGGGGGGGGGTTTTCAAGAGGCCACAGGAAGGGGGACTAAGGAGGGTTTTAAGACACGAGGGGGGAGTATAAGACCTTTAAGGTCAGACTTCTTTTGGGGGGAAAGGGGGCTTATGAAGCCCCTTAGAAGCTTCTAGAAGCTTTAGTGCTTCTATACGTGGGGAGGGGGGGAATGATTTCCCCAAACATGACACGATGGCCAGGCAGCGTGGCCTAGGGCTCCAGGCAGCAGCGCTGAGACGACTGGCAGGAGGACGGCGGTTGAACGGCGGCTGCTGAATGCCGCGGCAGCTCACGGCTCCCCAGGGCGGCGGCAGCGCGTCGATGTCCTCTCTCTTCCTCACAACACTCACAAGGTCTCAGCTCCTTCATCCTTCTCTTCCAAGGCTACCATAGCCACTAGCAGCCATGATTTATATAGGGGGAGGGGATAGGATCCTCCCTCTCCCACGCGTCGATGGGCATGCCCCGTTGCCTAGGCAAGCTCCAGCATCCCTCACTTGCTATTCCCCTCTTCCTCCAGCTCGACAGTCGGCTGGAGGAGAGGGGAAATAATTTTTAAAAAATTCTTAATCAAAATAATTATCCAATTCCATTATCCTCTATTGAGGCAGTTCACGCGTGCCTTCGGGATATTACACTTTGAGGCCTTTCAAAATCCTCTAAGGGAGTTTGAAAAAAATATTTCCTAAGAAAATGGGGGCACGGTAAAACTTTTGCAAATAAACTCCAAACTTGTTAGAGATTGCATTTTTAGAATCTACTTTTCACAAGCTTTCTAATGATATATAAGGTTGGCAAAGGTTACATCCTTTAAATGATTTCTTTTTTCTCTTAAAAAAATTTGTCATGGTAATATTCCCTAGGCAAGAGGGGATCTTTGTTGGTGTAACTTCATTGTTTCACTTCCAAATCTTATCAACCCATATATCATCAAGGATCTCTTGAAGAGTACGTTCTAAAAATGCAACCTTCGATAAGTTTGGAGTTCATTTGTTAAATTTTTTCTTTGACCCCATTTTTTAAAGGAAATATTTTGTTCAAACTCTCTTAGAGGGCATTTTTTAGACCTCTAATTTTTCCTAATGTGCCCATTAGGAAAGCGAAATGGGACTCACACAAGTGATCGCTCTCGCCAGTCCTTTGAAAAGTGAGGTATTGACTTTATGGGACCCATTAGCCTAGCTACACAATATTCACAGGCTCGATATATAATTCTTGCCACCATAGAGTACATGACTAAATAGGTTGACACCAAGGTAACCCATAAAAATAATGAAAGGACCATTGCTAGATTCCTCTAGGAGAAAGTCATCTCATGCTTTGGCTATCCCATTAAAATTGTCAATGACTAAGAAGCACACTTTTTGAATGAAGTGATTAAGCACTTACTATCTATTTTCTTGGTCATCCATAGGAAGTATGGCCCTTACTATCCCCAAGTGCCAAAGTTTCTTATAAGGTTCTCATTAATGTCTTGAGACAAAGACTATATTAGCATCGTGTTTCGATTGGAATCATAAACTCATGGCAGCACTTCGGACCTACTCTATAGCCTACAAAACTGCAACGGGCCAAATCCCTTTTAGACTTATACATAGCATTGATGCCATTATAGTGGTAGAATTCTTGATCTCAAGTCTGCACATTGCTGTCCAAGAATGATGGGAATGCACTAAGGGGTAGCAACTTAAACTAGCCTAGTTGGAATGCCTAATAGAAACCCAATTACTAGCCATACATGCCCTACTTGGTGAGAAGTCCCAACAAAAAGCTTGATTTGACAAGCATGTCAAAGAAAGATCCTTTGATAAGGGGGATCTTGTTCTACTCTATTCCATAAAAACCATAACTAGAAATTGAAACTACGAGGCCTTGCACTCTTTCGTGTCTATGTAATCAACAAGATAGAGAATGTGAAGTCGAAAACCTTACATGGCTAGCTCATTGGCCACTTCAATGCCAATAGGATTAAGAAGTACTACACACCTAGACATCCCTTGCACAATAATCCCATGGTAAATATAGAGAGCCCCTTGCTACATGTGCAACAAACCTTCTACAAATAATTGAGCAACACCATCAACATTGTGCACTAGCACCCTCCAGATCTTATCAGCCAATCATACATGTTAGAACTATTATCATAGTGAGATAGAAATAGATAATGAGTCCCTTATCCTAGCTACGTACCTCCACATTCACCTCATTGCTACTCAATCAATGCTTGTAGATGCTCTTATCGATGAAGAATCAGACTACAATACCCTTTCTTACTACTGGTTGAACAATCTAGGATAGCCTCAATTGCAAACAATGGAGGCAAAGTTAGACCCCTATGGAGGATGGCCTTAGTTTTTCGGTCCGATGTAAATTACTGGTCATCGTCGAGATTGAGAGCGTCTTGCTCCTATTCTATGTTCTATGGAATACTGAAAGAGTTAGTATTAAATCCCCTTGGGGTGGATTTTCAAATTCTAGATGAGTCGTAATGTCAATTATATTGAAATCCACATTAACTTATATTAGTTAGCAAACACATGAGGAATCACTACCTTTTCACCAAGGATACATGGATTTGTCCTACTTCTTAACCCGGGCTATCGCCCACAACCCACCATTGTTGATCCAACTTTTGGTAGATCAAGTCCATAAGAGGCCTCATGTTAGAACCCCATCACAAACATAGTGGAAACCTATAGTCTCCTCCCTCACTCCTCCACATCGTGTCCCATGGAAACATGAGCAAAGGTAACAACATGGATGCCATCAACCTCGACATGAACTAGTGCACAGATCGGATGCTGTATGCACGCATAGCAAGCACCGGAAGGTCCCCCAAGAATAAAAGAACTCTACTTTTGCATAAAAAACAAGAGAGAAGACTTGCATGACATGAAGCAAAAGACTAATTGGGTACAATCTCCCCCCATGCCTTGTGTGAGCGCTCCACAAAGTATGTATTTGATATATTATTCATCTCCAAGCTTAAAAAAAATAGCCCAAATTACAATTAGCACGCTTTAGCTTTTGTGTTTGCTTTTTTCCCACTAAAGAATTAAAGCTATTGGGCGCCCAAAGAGTCGGGATGTGTCCAAATACAATGTCCAATAACAAATATTTAAATCATGCGCCCATGGGTATACAAAATAATAAATAAATGTCAGGCACTTCAGTAAAAAAGAGCATCAAAATAAATATTGGCGCCACGCCTAAGATGCGGGCCCATCATAAATGATAATTTCTTACAAATAACTTGAATATACACTATCGCCCAATGCTTCCCATTGCCACCGCTGCCTGCTCTACACGTCAACTGAAGCATTCACAATTGTTAAAAAATAATCAAATTAAACCAACAAAAGTGAATACCTAGCAGTCTTCAGCTACAAAATAAATAAATTGGTTAGAACTCAATCCTAACCTTAATTTATTACGAGTCTCATAAATGTCCATTAATTTAAATATGTATTCTGTGGAATACATATTTAAATTAATAAGATGCTCAAAAAGGACAGGCGTCCCCATCGACTTTTCGCACAAGGAATCCACCTTGTGTATGAGCCCCGGCAATAAATATAATTTTACGGAATCCATCGCAAAACCTCACGGAATCCACCGTGGAATATGGCTCATGGCATCCTGGCATCATACCCCCGAGGTGGGATAGCAATTGACATCAATTGCTATTAGCTTAATGTGGAGCCAGCAGTGAGAGGTAAGCACTTAGATCTCGAGCGTACGTCCATTGAGCCTCTTCTCAACAGGATGATTTTTAAACTTAACCAAATATCTAGAATATCTACGGCTAGTTTAGTGGTCATAAAGTCGGTATCTAGAATAGTTTCAGGTTCAAGGATTTCAGTTTCTTCTTCTAGCAAAGGAGGGTTTTCATAAACAGGATGTACATGTAATTGGCCTCTAAAATGTCGTAATAAAGTGATATGAAAAGTGTTGTGGATTTTCCAATATTGTGGTAATTCTAGTTTAAATGCATTGTCATTGATTTTGTGAATGATCTTGAAAGGTCCATAAAATCTAGGAACTAACTTTACAACAGGGTGTTTGTCAACACTTTGTAATCTTTGCTTTTCAATATGTAACCAAACATAATCATGAACTTTGAAACTCATAGCTTTTCTTGTTGGCTTGTTTTGTATATGATTGCTGGGCTTTCGCAATCATATCTTTAACTTCATAAAAAATAGTAGCATGCATGTTAGCAATATCGCAGCTTGAAATTTGTTTGACAATGATGTAATAGGTGTAGGTAATGGTGCACATATTGGACGCTATATGTGCGCGTAGTGAGCATCAAAAGGTTCCCAAGAACAAAAGAACTCTACTTTTTACACAAAAACCAATGAAGAAAGCTTGCACGACATGAACAAGAGACCAATTGGGTGCAATCTCCCTCCGTGCCTTGTGTGAGCGCTCCACAAAGCATATATTTTATATATTATTCATCTTCAAGCTCAAATAATAGCCCAATTTACAAAATAGCACGCTTTAGCTTTTGAGTTTGCTTTTGTGCCACTAAAGAATTAAAGCTAATGGGTGCCCAAGAAGTCAAGCGGTACCCAAATACAATGTCCAATACAAGTATTTAAATTGTGTGCCCATGCGCATACAAAAATAATAAATAAATATCAAGCGCTTTAATAAATAAGCACTACAAAATATAGGCGCCATGCCTAAGATACGTGCCCATAAAAATTTGACGATAATTTGAATACACACTATTCTCCAATGCTTCCCAATGCCACCTCTGCTCGTTGTACACATCAACTAAAGCATTCACAATTGTTAGAAAAATAATACAATTAAACTGACAAAAGTGAATATCTAGCAATCTTCAGCTACAAAAATAAATTGGTTAGAAATCAATCCTAATCTTAATTTATTACGAGTGCGCACTCTAAACTCATAAACGTTTATTAATTTAAATATGTATTTTGTAGAATCACCCGCTATGGAATCACCCATGTACACATAAAATTAACGAAACGCCCAAAAAGGATAGGCGTCCCCATCGACTTTTCGCACAAAGAATCCATCTTGTATATGAGCCCCGGTAATAATAAAAATTTTATGAAATCCACCGCAAAACCTCACGAAATCCACCGTGGAATATGCCTCTTGTCATCATAGGTACAATCAAGAAATTTCTTCGTTCAGTATAATCACCAATTTTAATTTCCAAATTATGCACCTCTTGTGTTCCATTATATCTCGTACCTAAGAATGCAGCCTTGATGCGATAATGTGTAGAAACAATTTGTAAATTCAATTCTTTGACTAATTTTGCAGAAATAAAGTCATGTGTGCTCCCATCATCATGTAAAATAGTCTTTTCTTTACCATGCACAAAACATTTCATTGTTAATAAAGAATGGGGAGTTGGCATACCTGGCAAAGTATCCGAAGTAGTACCAATGTCGTCATCGTCTTCTGTAAAGTCTGGCATTTCCTCACGTTGTCGTATTGCTGCGCATTCGAGGTGTGAAAACCACCCAAAAGTTGTGTGTGTGATTTGATACTTTGTACATACTTAGTTGTTGTGTTTACATTTATTTTCTGCGTATGAGTATAGTGGAGAGAAGTTTGGAGGCATAGTGATGGGTATGTATGGGAAGTTTGGAAATATTATGGATGCGGAGATCGTGTTTTGTGAACATGCTGAGCATAATGTTGTATTATGGACTTTATAAAAAATCTGAATCTTTATGGCGAGAATGCTACAGTTGAACAAGTTCAGGAACTTTTTGGGATTATAGAAGGTCACGCTGGTTTAGATATTCAGCTTATCGCATCTAATTCAGATCATATTGATAGGATCTTATCATGCTTTGATATTAGAAAGCATTGGCATGTGGGAATGCCTAGATTTTACCCTATTCCAATTTTGGGTGATTCTACAGGTGTTGATACCTCCATTTATGTGGATACTGTGAAATATGTCCTTAAGGCCAGCATGGATAATATCAAGTTGGATTTCTATGCGATTGGGACTTATAAACATGACAATCACACATTTACTTTGGATGATTCAATTCAAGACCTTGGACTGCGCTATGACTATGGCAAATTTAGCCTGGGGGAAAGGAAAAGCTAGGGATGGTTATTTTGACACGGATGCTATTTTTGAAAAGGGGGCTTTTTGGAGGGAAGACGCGTGATTGTCAGAAAAATATTGGCTGTTATTGTGGATGGATCTTGAACAGGATGGGAGAGGTGGAGGAGAAGAAGCCTGACAATGGAGAGACTTCGATGCATCCTCGATTGCACCAACTTGGAAAGCCTGCATTGAACCATATTACCTTAGACTAGATTTGTGTGTATCTGAAAACAACGATGAAGGAGAGCTGAAGAATTATATGATGGATAGCACAAAAATACAACGAAGCTGAGTGGGAGAGAAACTGGCAACGTTTATCTGATCTGCTGAAGGATGCAAGATAAAGACGACGAATCGAGGAGCTCTGTGACATCAGAGGATAGTTACGAGAAGAAGACTGCATCAAATCTTCAGCGTATGATGCTGTGAATAGGGTGACGAAGGTGAGAAGAAGAACAACGAATGCTACTGTTGGGAACCGAGTGGTGGAATCATTATGCTGGCGGAAGGCGAACATCGGAGGAAATGATGGACCGGCAAAGCTGGCAGACCGGGTTGGAGTTGAAGACGAAGGAGAAATAGAAGCATTCTGACATTTCAACAGCAAAAAAAAAGCATTCACTAGTGCAATTTGCCCAGTTATTCGAAGTCCATCTGACTTGGTGAAGTTTGAAAAATGGAGAAGACACAATTTGGAAAAGGAGAGTGCTCATCAAACATCAAAATTGGAGACATCACTGCTGTCTGAGAACCTAAAGAAAGAGGAGATGGACGGAAGAAAAAGGGAAATTTTTCGCCAGTATGAGGCACGGGCACTGCTTTGGCTCTTCCAGATGATGACAAGATAATTTCCGTGGATGTTGATTGCCAAATGTATGAGCTTGGAGTTCCCTTTATGAATAAAGCAGGGGTACATCACAAGATTGATTTCAGAGAAGGCATGTGCATGCCTGTGCTTGATGAACTACTGCAGGATGTATGTATACGCACCTCAAGGGCATACTATAGTAAGATATTCAGAGTTGTTACCTTCCAATGATTTTGCCCCTGCAGACAATGCTTTTGATACATTGTGAAGCACACACAAGCCTGCACATGCATGCATGTTGAATGCACATACAGGAAAGAAGAGGATCACATGCCTGGGGAGAGAAAGCATGGAAAGCAAACTGGAGAAGAAAAACAGGGAGTTGCATGTCTAGGCGACCACACTGGATTGAATTGAGGCCAACGTGGAATGCGCCAACCAGCATAGCCACAGGGAAAGAAGGAGATGAAGAGTTTGAACAGCCGTTCTCAGCCAATTCTGGTTATGATTGATTCTTCTCTGTGGAAACAGGACTGTCCACTCTTTCGAAAGAAGGATCACAAAATTCAGAATTAAAAATCCGTGACTCATCAATTACCAAATTTGAGCTTGAATTACCCAAATTGAAGTCCCTTGTTACAAAATTCTCCAATCCAAAGAAGTGTCCTGTCAGTCAAAGAGATAAGGATGCAGAGAAGAAAAACAATGCGCTATCTCCCAATCCCAAAACCAAAAACCCACATGATTTGAGTCTTGCTAAAGATCATGACACAGATTCAGATTTCCATGATTCTGCAGATTCTTCATCTAATACCTCAACCATTTAATTAATGTTTTGCCTTATTACAGCAGAACTTCAGATGATCTGTTATGAGTGAAATTGCTCATGCATTGTAGTCCAGAAATGTTATTGATCAACATCACATGAATTACGAAGACTTGTCAGTACTTCACGCTCTCCAGTCTACAGCTCCTTCACAGAAACACTCGATGGATCGCCTATTATACGAGCCTTTAAACTTTAAAACATGTTTAGTGCCACAAATGAGGATCTCATTACAATAACTCAATGAACTTCATATTCAGAGACTGCAGCAAGCCTTTGGTTCTCTATTCGTCTTCAGTTATTAGCAACTAGCATTATCTTTTTCATCAACATCATAACTTTTCTGGAGCATAATACAACAGAGAAAAGGAGGTGGCTTGCTGAAGGATTGTTCAAAGGAAGGACTGCTACATAACACTGACATGACTGCAATTCTTTATTAAAAGAAAATTGCACAAAGATACTGCTTTTGGTTACTCTGTTTTAACAACAGTAGACAGCAGTAAATAAGAACAGTTCACTCATGACTTGAGGGTACATTGAATGAAGTTTGAATATGCTTGATTGATCTTTCATCTTGAAATTTATCAAGGTCTTCTGTGGTCGCGACTTTGCTTTCGAAAACCCTTCGACATCTTTGGTGAACCCGACGTGAAAGCGTCGCAGAAATTTCAGGATGGGAGATACTTCAGCCTCTATTTCAGCCTCTTCTACAATTCCAGCTGCGTCTACTTCAGCTCCATCAATGACTGCTGCGTCAAGTACTTCAACAGAGGATCTAAAGCAAATTTTGCAGAATATGTCCATGTATATGCAGCTCCAAAATCAGCAGACACAATTGTATATGCAACAGCAGCAACAATTGCATCAACAGCAGTTGTCTCAGCAAAGGCAACTCTATTCGGAGCAGGAGAATGCAAACAGCGCGACTAAGGCTATTGAAGCAGTTGAGAATGAGAAGAAGCTATTTGATGGCCGTAATCTTTCAGCATATTTGAAGACATATGAGATCAAGATGGGGTTTTTTGAAGTTCCAGCTGGACTTATGAGTAGGTACTTCCTTCGTCTTGTCACACCCGCTTTGAGGGCAAAAGTGACTGATCTTTTTATTCAAAATACACATTGGCAAGATTTTAAGAAGGCCTTGAAAGAATAATACTTCCTTGAGGACTTTGGTATGGCTACTCAGCGGTCATTCTAAGAGTGGGTCTACATGCCAAACAAAGGTCTAGCTGCTTCGGAGTTGATTCAAGAATTTGAGGAGAGGTATAGTCAGCTTGATGCCATTGAACAAAGAGCATTGGATGTTGAAAAAGTTGAGCTTTTCTTGCAAGCTGCAGATCCTACTCTTCAAGAAGAATTGGGTGAGCTTCTTGAGGATCGCACAAAGCCTATGGGTCTTAAAACGGATTGGCAGGATGCTCAGGATGCAGTCTCGACTTTGACCAAGAGGAGGATATGGAAGACTCGCCTACAGAATGGTTCCATGACACCTACACCATCATCTGCTCCTATGCCTGCTTCTATCCCTGTTATTTCTTCTCCTCCTCAGCCAGTTTCTTGGCCTATGCCAGTGCCTACTGTTTCCACTCCACCTATTCCTCCCGTTCCACGACCGATGCCTATACCTTCTGCTCCAAAACCATCCGTTCCATCGGTGCCTACCTCTCTTGATGACATAATCAAAGGCATAACAGATTTGACACTGGAGTCAGTTAAAGCGGAGTTGGTGGGAAAGTTGAAAGAGCAGTTTGCTTCGACTATGCCTACTACTTCTTCTAGTGCTCCTACTGCACCTAGGAGTGCTCCTACTGCACCTAGGAGAGATCGGAGATGTATTTGGTGCGATAGTACGGACCATCAGTATTGCAGGGATTGTGAATCTTTTCAAGATGCAAGGAGGAAGAATTTGGTATATTGGGGCCAAGATGGTAAGATTTGGTTGACTGAGACAGAAGCTCCACTTGCTACCAACTTTGGTAAAGGTGGAATGAAGAAGTTAGTGGATGACATGGCTGCGCGTACTTCTTATGTGACAGCTAGAGGTGATGCTTCTACATATGGAGTCCAGATTGAAAAGGGATCAGAGACTCAGTCAGCACTATGGACTTATGCTATGGAGACTGCAAATAAGGGGAAAATTCAGCAAACTGTTTTGACTAGTGCAGGCTCTAGCATCAGATCAGAGACAGGTTGGGATTCGCCTGTTGACAGGTACTCTATTTATGCTTATTTGGCTAAGTTTCAGGGAGCAGATGCACTTGTTGAGGAGAAGCGTAAGAGGGATGAAGAAAATCCAAGTGTAGCTAAGAAGACTAGAGGGGGTGAGTTTGTTACTCTACCTACTGCAGGACCGTCTTCAAGACCAGGGCCAGATCGACATATGGAAGATGCTCAAAAGAGAGAAAAGAGGCAAGAGCCTAGAAAGAGAAAGCAGCCAGGGTTTAGACTGATGTCCGATATTGAGACATCTACAGATATGAAGAAAATCTTTAATGACAAGATACTTGGTAGTGAGGTGACTTTCACTATTTCTGAGGTTTTGGGCATCTCGAAAAGAGAGTTTCAGGAGGTCCTGAAGAGGAAAAGACATGCATTGTCTACCACTGATACACAGGGAGTTTTGATTGGGGAGTTGGATGAGGATGAGGATGAGGTTATGGTTGAAAATGCTTCTATTTTTCCGTAGGTAGAGAAGAGGGTTCAGCCTATGCATTATGCTAAAATTGATGAGCCTGTCTTGATACCGCGTAGTCACTTTTCGCGGAGCCATTGGGCTAGGGCAACTACAGAGACGATGGTAAAGATTGGAGAGAAACAGGTGCCTTATGTTGCATTGGTGGATCATGGTTCAGAGATTAATCTTATAGTTCGTGGAGTTTATGAGAGTAACAGATGGACTATGGATGTAGAGCATGGGTGGCATATGAGAGCTGCCAATAACACTACAGGTGATTTGTATGCTGCCTGTCCTAGTGTCAGGGTTTCTATTGGTGATGTAGAGGAGGATTTTCATTTCTTTGTGCAGGATTCATGCTCTTATCCTATAATTCTTGGACAGCCATTCATCACAGAGATGCGCATGGAAACAAAGGTAATGGATGATCGTTCTGCTTATGCACGGATTCGCAGTAAAGATGGTATGAGAGCAGTTCAGTTTATGACTGTATGTGTGAACCATGTTAGAAACAGGGATACTCTCAGAGATGCACCTTTTCCCACTGTGAGGGATTCGGGTTTTCATTAGGTACTGCCGTTTCGCGAGACGACGGTGGTACAGAGCAGAGGAGATTGGAGTTCTCGCCTCCTGGCAGCGGTGTTTTCTCCTCCGGTTTTGTTGGGATTTCAGCAAACAGTTCGATGAGCTATCAGAAGACTTCTAGGTTGCCTAAAGCTGCTAGGTAGTATATGCAGGAAGGAGAAAAATTTGAAAAATGCAGGAATTTTGGAGGATGATGAGCACATAGATGGGATGTATGACAGTATGATTTGTGCAAATTCAATGGAAGAGATGAAAGATATGCTGAAAACTGATATGCAGAGTTATCACAGTAATGTATTAGTGCAGTCCCTGGACATGTTTCATGAAATTGCAGATTTTGTGTCACAGATTGAGTCAGAGGCTGAGGTAACTCAGCAAAGAGTGTTGAGTGCTGAAGAAATTTAGCAAACAGAGTTTCCAACTGGTTATGATCAGCTTTCAGAGACACAGAGGGCTGGAAACTTTCAACCAACAGAGTTTGCTGCTGAAACATTTCAGCATTCAGAGTTTAGGGCTGTTCCTATGCAGTCCATAGAGCAGAGGGCTGAGGATATTCAGCCATTGGAGTGCAGAATTGCTGATTTACAGCAAGATTTGCGTAATGCAGAAGAGCATAATGAAGCTAGGGTTGACACGAAATACAAAACTGTGGATAAGAAGGTGAAGCTGGTAGCTGTACCGCTTCCACCTGACAGTGATCAGCAAATAGAGAGGGCTGCTAAACAGCCAATTTTGAGGAATCCGAAGCATATTGGTCATAAATTTTCAGCAGAGACTCTTGCTGAATTGAAAATTGGAAATGGTGAGTTCTTGCTACTCATAGAGAAGCAATGCTTTCAGGAGATGCTTGAGTGACATGGAAGGGGATTTGCTTTTTTCCCGCATGAGATTGGATGTGTGAATCCTGATATTGTTGCTCCTATGGTCATTTTTACTATTCCTCATATTCCATGGAATCTCCGACCTATGCCAGTGCCTAAAGCACACCTGCCAAAGCTGATTGATTTATTGAATGAGAAAATCAGGATCGGAATTCTTGAGCCTTCATCTACACCATACTCAAACAGGTGGTTTACAGTTCCAAAGAAGAATGGTACTCTCCGATTTATTCAGGACATGCAGCCAGTGAACAGAGTTACTATCAGGAATGTTGGTATAGGTCCAATTGTGGATGAGTTTGCAGAAGCATTTGCTGGACGTGCCATCTATTCTTTAGGTGATTTATATTCATGATATGATCGGTTTTAGCTGGCTTTGGAAAGCAGGGACATAACCACCATGAGAACTCCTATTGGGCTTGTCAGGATGTGTACCTTGCCTCAAGGTGCCACTAATTCTGTTGCGCATATGATGAATGCCATGCATAAGGTCCTTCGTGATTATATACCTCAACTTACCATGCCTTTATTGGATTATGTGCCCATTAAGGGGTGTGCAGAAGAAGAGAAAAATGAGAGTCTAAATGAGCAGGGATGCAGATCCTTTGTGGCTGATCATATTTCAGCATGTGAGAAGATTTTGGCCAGGTTAGAAGAAGTGAACTTGACACTTTCAGGGCAAAAATCTGTTTTTGGAGTGAATGAGGTTGTCATTGTTGGACATATGTGTGGATATTATGGCAGAAAACCCTCACCTGATAAGGTGAATGTTATAGGCAAGATTGCGGAGTATTGTTCTACCACTTCAGAGGTACGGAGATTCATTGGAGCTTGTGTGTTTTATATGATTTGGATACCTCATTTTGCACACATAGCAAATTGTTTATATCAGCTGCTTCGAAAGGGGCAGAAATTCTATTGGGATGAGAGCCACACTAGAGCCATGCAAAAATTGAAGAAGTTATTGCAGAATGCTCCTACTCTCAGGAAAGCGGATTATAATTGTGGAAAGCCTATTGTATTGAGAGTTGACACTAGTCCAATTGGCATAGGTTGGGCTGTGGGTCAAGATGATGCAGATGGAAATAGGTATGCTATTCGGTTTGGGGCGAAAGTCCTAAACGAGAGACAGAGGAGATATCCGCAAATCAAGAGGAGCTATTGGGGATTGTCACGGCTCTCAAATGTGACAAGGAGTACTTTATTGGAGCTTCAGTTGTGGTAGAGACAGATTGCTTGCCATTGATTGGTATGATCATGAGTTGCTCTACTCCGGATATAGCTATGCTGAGATGGATTGCATACATCAAGTCATTAAATCTGGAATTTAAACACATAGCAGGGAAGGATAATCCAGTGGCAGATATGTTGTCTAGAGCCAGATATGATGATGAGGAGACTCTATTTGCAGAAGAGGATGATGCAGAAATTTCAGCCACTATGGTTGATCATGTTTGTCATGTCTATGATATTGTGGCTTTCATAGAAGAACTCTATGTTGGAGATTGGTTGCAGAATGGCAGGTACCTTAGTACACTAAGCAAAAGAGATGAATGGACAGATGAAGAGTTCAAGAAGATCAGAAGAAAAGCCTATGGTTATTTTCTCAAGGACGGATTTCTTTGGAAGCATCCGAAGAAAAGAGGCGGATTACCTTTGCGGGTTGTCTGCGATAGAGAGACACAGTTACAGGTGATGAGGGAGTTTCATGAGAGTCCTTGGACTGGTCATAGAGGAGTGTGGGCTACTTATGAGAAAATCAAGGAGAAATATTGGTGGAAAGGCATGTATAGAGATGTTTCTCACTTTGTTGAGACTTGCAGAGACTGCCAGATGTATTCAGTAGTGCGTCATCGAGATGAGCTTCATCTGACTTATCCGCTATGCATTCATTATAAGTGGGTAGTTGATTTGGTTACTATGCCTATGGGTCTATGGCAGATGAGGTATATTGTTTTGGCTAGAGAGGATCTTACCAATCATGTTGAGGGCAGATCTTTGAGAACGAAGACCACTAGTGCAGTGTGTAAGTTCTTATTGGAGGAAATTTTCTGCAGGTATGGTTGTGTGGGTAAGATCACTGCGGATCGTGGTGAATTGGATGCAGATGAAGCTAGGGAGTTTTTCTCTCAGCTAGGAATCAAGTTGGCTCTAACTACAGCATATAATCCAGAGGGAAATGGGAAGAGTGAAAGAGGGCATCTGCCGATAGTGAAAGCATTAGCCAAAGCATGCAGAGGACGGATTGGAGAATGGCCGAGACTTCTACCATTTTCTTTGTGAGCTGATCGTACGACTCATAGTGTTACCACAGGATATATGCCTGCAGAGTTGATGTATGGTCAGAAACCGGTTATGCCGACTGAGACTTGTGCTTTGACTTGGTCAGTTTTACCTTGGCAGGAGGATTTGACGAGAGAGGAGCTCTTAGCTCTTCGGATTCAGCAGTTGGAGAGAAGACCAGAGGATATTCAGCTAGCTATTGACAGGTTGAAGGTTGCTAGACTAAGAAATAAGGACAGGTTTGACAGCAGGCATCGCTTGCGGCCTAGAGCAATAGAAGAGGGAGATTGGGTATTGGTCTTTGATAGCAGCCTTGAAAATTAGCATACTGCACTTCGGAAGATGGTGAAAAGATGGTTTGGGCCGTACATAGTCAGACATGTTTTTGATAATGCAACATATGAATTGACAGAATTGGATGGGACATTGCTTAGAGTGCCTATTGGTGGAAAAAGAATCAAGATTTTCAAGAAAAGAGATGATGAGGATTATGCATTGGAAGAATTTTCAAGAGAAGAGCAACGAGAAGAAACTCCAATGGAAGAGACAAATGATATGACAGATAATCTTGTTGATATACCGGAAATGCATAATGAAGAGATTGATCTGTTAGTGGATCTTGATGATAACCATCATGGGTAGTTGGCCCATCCAGAGGATGTGCAAGATTAGAGGGGGTGGATGTCGTATTGCTGCGCATTCGAGGTGTGAAAACCACCCAAAAGTTGTGTGTGATTTGATACTTTGTACATACTTAGTTGTTGTGTTTACATTTATTTTCTGCGTATGAGTATAGTGGAGAGAATTTTGGAGGCATAGTGATGGGTATGTATGGGAAGTTTGGAAATATTATGGATGCGGAGATCGTGTTTTGTGAACATGCTGAGCACAATGTTGTATTATGGACTTTATAAAAAATCTGAATCTTTATGGCGAGAATGCTACAGTTGAACAAGTTCAGGAACTTTTTGGGATTATAGAAGGTCAGGCTGGTTTAGATATTCAGCTTATCGCATCTAATTCAGATCATATTGATAGGATCTTATCATGCTTTGATATTAGAAAGCATTGGCATGTGGGAATGCCTAGATTTTACCCTATTCCAGTTTTGGGTGATTCTACAGGTGTTGATACCTCCATTTATGGGGACACTGTGAAATATGTCCTTAAGGCCAGCATGGATAATATCAAGTTGGATTTCTATGTGATTGGGACTTATAAACATGACAATCACACGTTTACTTTGGATGATTCAATTCAAGACCTTGGACTGCGCTATGACTATGGCAAATTTAGCCTGGGGGAAAGGAAAAGCCAGGGATGGTTATTTTGACACGGATGCTATTTTTGAAAAGGGGGCTTTTTGGAGGGAAGAGGCGTGATTGTCAGAAAAATATTGGCTGTTATTGTGGATGGATCTTGAACAGGATGGGAGAGGTGGCGGAGAAGAAGCCTGACAATGGAGAGGCTTCGATGCATCCTCGATTGCACCAACTTGGAAAGCCTGCATTGAACCATATTACCTTAGACTAGATTTGTGTGTATCTGAAAACAACGATGAAGGAGAGCTGAAGAATTATATGATGGATAGCACACAAAATACAACGAAGCTGAGTGGGAGAGAAACTGGCAACATTTATCTGATCTGCTGAAGGATGCAAGATAAAGACGACGAACCGAGGAGCTCTGTGACATCAGAGGACAGTTACGAGAAGAAGACTGCATCAAATCTTCAGCGTATGATGCTGTGAATAGGGTGACGAAGGTGAGAAGAAGAACGACGAATGCTACTGTTGGGAACCGAGTTGTGGAATCATTATGCTGGCGGAAGGCGAACATCAGAGGAAATGATGGACCGGCAAAGCTGGCAGACCGGGTTGGAGTTGAAGACGAAGGAGAAGTAGAAGCATTCTGACATTTCAACAGCAAAAAAAAAGCATTCACTGGTGCAATTTGCCCAGTTATTCGAAGTCCATCTGACTTGGTGAAGTTTGAAGAATGGAGAAGACACAATTTGGAAAAGGAGAGTGCTCGTCAAACATCAAAATTTGAGACATCACTCCTGTCTCAAAACCTAAAGAAAGAGCAGCTGGACGGAAGAAAAAGGGAAATTTTTCGCCAGTCTGAGGCACGGTTCCCTTTATGAATAAAGCAGGGGTGCATCACAAGATTGATTTCAGAGAAGGCATGTGCATGCCTGTGCTTGATGAACTACTGCAGGATGTATGTATACGCACCTCAAGGGCATACTATAGCAAGATATTCAGAGTTGTTACCTTCCAATGATTTTTCCCCTGCAGACAATGCTTTTGATACATTGTGAAGCACACACAAGCCTGCACATGCATGCATGTTGAATGCACATACAGGAAAGAAGAGGATCACATGCCTGGGGAGAAAAAGCATGGAAAGCGAACTGGAGAAGAAAAACAGGGAGTTGCATGTCTAGGCGACCACACTGGATTGAATTGAGGCCAACGTGGAATGCGCCAACCAGCATAGCCACAGGGAAAGAAGGAGATGAAGAGTTTGAACAGCCGTTCTCAGCCAATTCTGGTTATGATTGATTCTTCTCTGTGGAAACAGGACTGTCCACTCTTTCGAAAGAAGGATCACAAAATTCAAAATTAAAAATCCGTGACTCATCGATTACCAAATTTGAGCTTGAATTACCCAAATTGAAGTCCCTTGTTACAAAATTCTCCAATCCAAAGAAGTGTCCTGTCAGTCAAAGAGATAAGGATGCAGAGAAGAAAAACAATGCGCTATCTCCCAATCCCAAAACCAAAAACCCACATGATTTGAGTCTTGCTAAAGATCATGACACAGATTCAGATTTCCATGATTCTGCAGATTCTTCATCTAATACCTCAACCATTTAATTAATGTTTTGCCTTATTACAGCAGAACTTCAGATGATCTGTTATGAGTGAAATTGCTCATGCATTGTAGTCCAGAAATGTTATTGATCAACATCACGTGAATTACGAAGACTTATCAGTACTTCACGCTCTCCAGTCTACAGCTCCTTCACAGAAACACTCGATGGATCGCCTATTATACGAGCCTTTAAACTTTAAAACATGTTTAGTGCCACAAATGAGGATCTCATTACAATAACTCAATGAACTTCATATTCAGAGACTGGAGCAAGCCTTTGGTTCTCTATTCGTCTTCAGTTATTAGCAACTAGCATTATCTTTTTCATCAACATCATAACTTTTCTGGAGCATAATACAACAGAGAAAAGGAGGTGGCCTGCTGAAGGATTGTTCAAAGGAAGGACTGTTACATAACACTGACATGACTGCAATTCTTTATTAAAAGAAAATCGCACAAAGATACTGCTTTTGGTTACTCTGTTTTAACAACAGTAGACAGCAGTAAATAAGAACAGTTCACTCATGACTTGAGGGTACATTGAATGAAGTTTGAATATGCTTGATTGATCTTTCATCTTGAAATTTATCAAGGTCTTCTGTGGTCGCGACTTTGCTTTCGAAAATCCTTCGACAACGTTCTTTATCTTCTATTGCTCCTAGATAATTGATATGGACGGATGGCTTTTTGGATTGACAATTGGCTGCTAGATGTCCATGTTGATGGCATTTATAACAAACTATGGGTTTTGCTTTAGACACATTATTGGTAATGGTAGGAAGTTTAGGAATGTTGGGATTTGATTGTGGGGATGGCTTAGGGTTTGGATTTGTGTTTGATGGCAAGGCAGGTGGTCGTGTCCAAGATTTACGGAATGAAGATGGAAGAAAATGACTTTGATTGAATCTTTGAAAGTTTGAATTGAATTTTTTGGAACCATAGTTACCATTAGTTGGAAATTGTTGTGGTCGCTTGTCTCGTCTGCGAATTTTGTCTTCAGTGTCATGGGCCAAGGAAATTGCATCATCAAGTGTCGTTGGCTTGAATATGTTGACTTCCGCAATAGAAATGTCCAAGTAGGCCAGACATAAACTTGCGTTTATGAGTTGCTTCAGGTACATCTTCGAGCATTCATAATTGCAGTAGAGCATTCCAGAAACGTTCAGTGTATTGGGAAATAGGTTTGTGATCCCTTTGTTGTAGAAGATCCCATTGCTTGATGGATTTTTCATGGAATTAAGGAGGAAGGAAGTTCTGCAAAAAATTCTTTTGGAAAGTCTCCCAGGTAGTGGGACAATCAACGCTCTTGCGGACCACAGTCCACCATAAGGATGCTCGGTCAACTAAATGGTTAGTGACACATTTAATTTTGTCTTTCTCAATATATGTTTCTTCATGGAAGTAATCATCAAATTGACTGATAAAAGAAAATATAGTCTTTCCATCGCGTGATCCATTGAAAGTACGAAATTTGAAGTTTCTTTTATTTATCTTTGTTTCTTTGCCAATGGATTGGGCTTCAAGTGTTGCATCCATGGTATGTCGTATAAGATCTTCACGTTACGATCCATCTTGATCGATGGTAGATCATTGCAAATTGGCCAATTGAACTTGCAAAGCTTGTCGGGCTCTTCGTTCTTCTTGTAGCTACATCATAATCAAATCCAACTTTTGCTCCATTGTTGGTTCGGGTAGATCACCTTCAGCCATAAAATCGTCCATGTTTTGATCGGTCATCCTGCAAAATTCCAAAAGACCTCACACACTCGAAATCTTATTAGCGGGATGAGCGTAGCTCAAAGGCGGGTTTACAAGGCTTGTATATTTTTGTTTGACTTTTGTGGTATCTCTCCTTTACGATTGCGGTATTCGTTGTCACAACCGTCTTCCAAGAGAATAGTGTTGCATATAGACTGCGTATAAACTGCATATAGTTTGCGTGTGAACTTCTCCTTTTGCTGAAACTGGTTCAGCAAGACTGCAAGTGTGAACAGGGACTTCTCGAAACTCCAAAACCAATTCAGCTTACACACAGTATAAACGGCCGCTATAATAGTTATTGTAGAAGACTTTAGTGACTTTGGAGACTTAAGGAACTTGGAAAACTCTAGAGTTTAAAGCTTAAGTGACTAAGCTTAATGAAGCTTAGGTGTCGCCGTTTTTCGTTTTTTGAGGGGAGGTGTTTTTCAAGCCGTCGATTCTCACAATGGCATACTGCAGCAGCAAATCGATGATTTGAAAGCTTTAAGCTTTTAAAGCTTAAGCCTTAAGCTTAACACTTTAATTGTTTCTAAACTTCTCTTCTTTCTTCTCTGTAACAAAACGACTTGATATAGAAGCTTTACCGTCGGTCCTTTGCCTATCGAGAGAGGTCCTTCGCGATCAGAGGGTACAAAAGGGGGTTCTTGACTGCCAGGAACACGCTGGTATCGACCGTTTGCCACGAGATGAACTGTAGAGCTCGATCGTTCCAGGAGCTCCGCCTTTGCGCGAGATGGTAAGCAATTGGAAGCTCTCGATCTCAGCTTCGGTCTGATACCACTAGTGCACAGATCGGACGCCGTATGCGTGCGTAGTGAGCGTCAGAAGGTCCCCAAGAACAAAATAACTCTACTTTTTACACAAAAACCAATGAAGAAAGCTTGCACGATATGAACAAGAGACCAATTGGGTGCAATCTCCCCCCATGCCTTGTTTGAGCGCTCCACAAAGCATGTATTTTATATATTATTCATCTTCAAGCTCAAATAATAGCCCAATTTACAAAATAGTACGCTTTAGCTTTTGAGTTTGCTTTTGTGCCACTAAAGAATTAAAGCTAATGGGCGCCCAAGAAGTCAGACGGTACCCAAATACAATGTCCAATACAAGTATTTAAATCGTGCGCCCATGCGCATACAAAAATAATAAATAAATATCAAGCGCTTTAATAAATAAGCGCTACAAAATATAGGCGCCATGCCTAAGATACGCGCCCATAAAAAATTGACGATAATTTGAATACACGCTATCCTCCAATGCTTCCCAATGCCACCTCTGCTTGCTCTACACATCAACTAAAGCATTCACAATTGTTAGAAAAATAATACAATTAAACTGACAAAAGTGAATACCTAGCAGTCTTCAACTATAAAAATAAATTGGTTAGAAATCAATCCTAACCTTAATTTATTACGAGTGCGCACTCTAAACTCATAAACGTTTATTAATTTAAATATGTATTTTGCGGAATCACCCGCTATGGAATCACCCATGTACACATAAAATTAACAAAATGCCCGAAAAGGATAGGCATCCCCATCGACTTTTCGCACAAAGAATCCACCTTGTGTATGAGCCCCGGTAATAATAAAATTTTATGGAATCCATCGCAAAACCTCACGGAATCCACGGTGGAATATGCCTCCTGACATCAGGTAATATATATCCATAAATAATTTCAAATGGTGATTTCTGTGTAGTTGTATGTGGTGTGTTATTGTATGCAAACTGAAGTAAATATAAATGTGTATCCCATGTTTGTGGTTTTGAAATTGTGTATACATGCAAAAGATCTAAAATAGTACTATTAGTAGCTTCTGTTTGCCCATTTGTTTCAGGATGAAATGCAGATGAAAAATCAATCTTTGTTCCTAAATTAGCAAACAAAGTAATCCAAAAATTATTGTAGAATCTAGAATCACGATCAGAAATAATAACTTTTGGCAAACCATGATTAGTGAAAACAGTTTTTAAGAACAATTGAGCAGCTTGAGATGCAGTTAACGTTTTCTTGCATGGAATGAAATATGCTTGTTTGCTAAACCTATCGACAATAGTCCAAATCATGTCATGATTAGCTTTAGTGTTAGGCAAACTAGTGATAAAATCCATTGAGATATGTTCCCATGGTCATTCTAGATTTGGTAAAGACATTAATAAACCATATTTTTTACCATGGTGTCTTTTTAACTCTTTGGCAAATTAAGCATTTAGATATAAAGTTAGATAGATCAAACTCCATGTGTGGCTATTAAAAATCTTCAATCAGTGTACGCAAAGTAGAAATAATTCCTTTATAGCCTTGGTATGGGGGACAATGAATTTCATGCAAAACAAATGATCCCAATGGAACAGTTACACATAATCTTCTTTCATAAAACATAAATCCATCTGTGTAAGACAATGAATCAATGGGAATCCATTTATTTGCAACTAATTTATTCCAATCAGCTTGAAAACTAGGGTCTTGGTCATAAGTGTCTTTCATAGGGAGAAGAGAGTCAAAAGATATCACATAAATATTATGAATAGTCGGTCTTTTACTTAAAGCATCGGCAACAACATTTTCTTTTCCGGGTTGATATTGTACGAGTGGATGAAAACTTTGAATAAAAGCAACCCATTTAATGTGTCTGTCAAATATTCATGGTTGATGAAGGAGATGTTTAATGCTTTGTTGGTTAGTTTTGATCATGAATTCAAATCCCATTAAGTAGTGTTTCCATTGACGTAAAGCTTGTACTACAGCTAGCAATTCCTTATCATAAGTGGAATACTTAAGTTCAGAGGGTTTAAGTTTGCAGCTAGAGTAGGCTATGGGATGAGAATCTTGCATAAGTAGTGCTTCTATTCCAGATCCACTAGCATCAATGACTACTAAGAAAAATGGTCTATTGAAGTCAGGTAATTGCAATACAGGAGCATGAGTTAAAGAATGTTTCTGTAAATCAAAGGACTTTTGTTGATTGTCGAACCAATGATACACAATGCCTTTATTTATTGATTTTGTCAAAGGTAATGCAAGCAATGAAAAATTTATCACAAATTTTCTGTAAAAGCTGGCAAGACCTAAGAAAGAACGTAATTTGTGCACATTTTTAGGTATGGGCCAATTCAAAATTGCTTCTATCTTTTTAGGGTGAACTTTAATACCTTCGGATGAAAAAATGCATCCTAGGTATTCAATTTGTGTTTGAAAAAATTCACTCTTTTAAGGATTATCATATAATTGATTCTCTTTCAATAATTTGAAAACCAAAGATAAATGTTCATAATGCTTGTTCTCATTCTTACTGAAAACTAATATGTCATTAAAGAAAACAATGACACAATGCTGATGCTTCAAAAATATGCGATTCATCATATGACTGAATGTGGCTGGTGCATTAGTTAAACCAAAAGGCATAACAAGGAATTCATAGTGTCCAAATTGTGTTCTAAATGCAGTTTTGTATATATCAAATGTGTCCAAGCTTACTTGATGGTATCCTGATTTAAGATCTGTTTTGCTAAATATTGCAGATCCTTATAGCTTGTCCATAAGATCATCTACCCTAGGAATCGGATATCTATTCTTAACAGTGATCTTATTTAGGGCACGATAATAAATGCACATGTGATAGGTGTTATTTTTCTTCTTCACTAATAGAACAGGTGCACCAAATGGAGAACTACTAGGTCTAATGAGTCCTCGGGTTAACAATTCTTCAACTTGGGCTTGAATTTCTTTCTATTCAATTTGGTTATGTATATATGGTGCTTTACATGGTGGTTGTGATCCAGGAATTATGTCTATTTTGTGATCTTCAGGACGTATAGGTGATAAGCCAGGTGGTAAGTCAGCAGCAAAATAATCTTGAAATTGTGAAAGAAATTGTGCATGCCTAGGATGCATCCGATTTTCTTTAGCTACAATTTCATTCACCCATATTAAATAAGATTTGCTACCTTTTCGTAATGCATGTTTAGCCTGTGTATGACTAAGCAATGGAAAATTATCGAAAGTGTGCATACCATGCAATGTGATTTGTTTCCCATTAGAATGAATCTTCATTGAATGCGTGGAATAATCTATATTGGGATTGTACTGATGACGCCAAGGCATTCCTAAGATAATGTCACTAGATTGCAAAGGCACAACTAAGAAATTTCTATGTTCAACATAATCACCAATTTTAATTTCTAAGGCATGCACTTCTTGTGTTCCATTGTATTTAGTGCCTAAGAATGTAGCCTTGATACGATAATGTGTAGAAACAGTATACAAATTCAATTCTTTGACCAATTTTGCAGAAATAAAGTCGTGTATGCTCCATCATTATGTAAAACAGTCTTTTCTTTACCATGCACAAGACATTTCATCGTTAATAAAAAATGAGAATTTGGCATAACTGATAAAGTATCTGAAGTAGTACCAATATCGTCATCGTCTTCCGTGAAATCTGGCATTTCTTCATGTTCTTCACCTTCTGCCGCTTCCAAATAATTGATGTGTAGAGTTGGCTTTTTGGATTGACAATTCACCACTAGATGTCTAGGCTGATGACATTTGTAAGAGACTATGGGTTTGGCTTTAGATACATTATTGGTAATAGCAGGAAGTTTAGGAATGTTGGGGTTTTGCTAGAAAGATAGCTTAGGGTTTGGATTTGCGTTTGATTGTAAAGCAGGTGGTCATGTCCAAGATTTACGGAATGAAAATGGAAGGAAACGGTTTTGATTGAATCTTCGAAAATTTGAATTGAATTGTTTTGAACCAAAGTTATCATTAGTTTGAAATTGTTGCGGTCGCTTCTCTTGTCCTTGAATTTTGTCTTCAGTGTCATGGGCCAAGGAAATTGCATCATTGCGAGTCATTGGCTTGAACATGTTGACCCCCGCATAAAAATGTCCAAGTAAGCTAGACATAAACTTGCGTTTATGGGTTGCCTCAGGTACATCTTCAAGCATTCATAGTTGCAATAAAGCATTCCAAAAATGCTCAGTATATTGTGAAATAGGCTCATGATCCCTCTGTTTTGCAGAAGATCCCATTGTTTGATTGCTTTTTTGTGGAATTGGGGTGGAAGAAAATTCTGCAAAAATTTCTTTTGGAAAGTCTCCCAAGTAGTAGGACAATCAATGCTCTTGCGGAAAACAGTCCACCATAGGGATGCTCTGTCCACTAGATGATTAGTGACACACTTAATTTTGTCTTTCTCAGCATACTGTTCTTCATGAAAATAATCATCAAATTGATTGATAAAAGCAAGTACAGTCTTTCCATCGCGTGACCCATTGAAAGTACAAAATTTGAAATTTCTATTACTTATCTTTGTTTCTTTACAAATAGATTGCACTTCAAGTGTTTCATTGATCGTACATCGTATAAGATCTTTAGATTGCAGTCCATCTTGGTCGACGGTAGATCATTGCAGATTGGCCAATTGAGCTTGCAAAGTTTGACGTGCTCTTCATTCCTCTTAAAGATGCATCATAATCAAGTCCAGTTTTTGCTCCATCGTTGGTTTGGGTAGGTCACCTTCAGCCATAAAGTCTTCCATGGTTTGATTGGACATCCTGCAAAATTCCAAAATACCTCACACACTCGAAATCTTGTTAGCGGGATGAGCGTAGCTCAAAGTTGGGTTTACAAGGCTTATTTTTTTTAATGGCTTTTTGAAGTATTTCTTCTTTACGGATGTGGAATTTGATGTCACGGTCTTCTTCCAAGAGGATATTCGTGCGTACAAGATGAATTTGATGTCACGGTCTTCTTCCAAGAGGATATTCATGCGTGCAGATTGCGTATAGAAATCTGTTTGCTGGAATTTGGCTCTGTCAGTCCACAGGTGTGAACAGGGGCTTGCTAGAAGGTTGAAGACAAATTCGTATTTGATCCAATGGGAACTACCGCTATAAAAGATCACCGCGGACGTCGAAATTTTTTGGATATAAAATTTTTAGAAAGCTTATTAAGCTTTCTAATGAAACTTTATGAATTTTACTTATCTGCTTCCCTGGTATTGAAAAAAAATTGTGTTGATAAAGAAGCTTCTCACGTGGTACTCCGCCTGTAGAGGCCAATCCTTCGCGATCCAATAGTGTAGCAGGGGGTTCTTCACTACCAAGAACACGATGGTATTGACTGATTGCCATGAGACTGACTGTAGAGCTCGATCATTCCAAGAGCTCCACCTTCGCGCGAGATGTTAAGCAATTGGAAGCCCTCGATCTCAGCTTCACTCTGATACCACTGGTGCACAAATCGGATGCTGTATGCGCGCATAGCAAGCGTTGGAAGGTCCCCAAAGAACAAAAGAACTCTACTTTTGCACAAAAAACAAGAAAGAAGACTTGCATGACATGAAGCAAAAGACTAATTGGGTACAATCTCCCCCCATGCCTTGTGTGAGCGCTCGACAAAGCATGTATTTGATATATTATTCATCTCCAAGCTCAAAAAAAATAGCCCAATTTACAATTAGCATGCTTTAGCTTTTGTGTTTGCTTTTGTCCCACTAAAGAATTAAAGCTATTGGGTGCCCAAAGAGTCAAGTTGTGTCCAAATACAATGTCTAATAACAAATATTTAAATCGTGTGTCCATGCACATACAAAATAATAAATAAATGTCAGGTGCTTCAATAAATAAGCGCATCAAAATAAATATTGGTGCCACGTCTAAGATGCGCGCCCATCAAAAACGATAATTTCTTCTAAATAACTTGAATACACTCTATCGCCCAGTGCTTCCCATTGCCACTGTTGTCTGCTCTACACATCAACTGAAGCATTCACAATTGTTAGAAAATAATCAAATTAAAGTGACAAAAGTGAATACCTAGCAATCTTTAGCTACAAATTAAATAAATTGGTTAGAACTCAATCCTAACCTTAATTTATTACAAGTGCGCACTCTAAACTCATAAACGTCTGTTAATTTAAATATGTATTTTGCGAAATAACCCGCTATGGAATCACCCACTTGCACATTAAAATTAACAAGACGCCCGAAAAGGACAGGCGTCCCCATTGACTTTTCGCACAAGGAATCCACCTTGTGTATGAGCCCCGGCAATAAATATAATTTTACGGAATCCATCGCAAAACCTCACGGAATCCACTGTGGAATATGCCTCCTAGCATCCTGGCATCATGAACTATGCATCATGTCATGATGGATCCCAATAAGCCTTTTATGAGTGAAAGGGAATTATGAAGATTATCACCAACTTTGGCTGTAGAAACTGCCCACTACCGCCCACAAAGTGCTAGCTTTGACAAGAGCCACAACAACTAAAGTCACTAGACTACCAACTACTAGTTTTGTGTTGAGCTTGTGCGCCAAACTCACAACCAAGATCTATGCTCTTTCCCAACCTCTTCTCTCCCTACCCCTCTTTTCTTGCCCTCTTGCTCCATATAGCATTATTCCACATGCTAATGCTGAGACTTGGCCATATACTCAAAACAATCACCATCTACTACTACTGGCAGACAATAAGATCCTTGCCAATGTCTACAAAATTCTCCCTATTGGACAAAGAAGTATAGACCTCCTCCCCTAGCCATTTGAAGAGTGCCTTGATAATGCCAGTCTATCTATAAAAGGGTTGCGGATTTGTCTACGCTTGCTAGAAATCCCACCCTAGCAATTGGACTCCACATTTGGCACCTTTGACAAACTATTTGCAATTATAGATTTAGGGTTAGCCAACACCAACATGTTGTTGCTTACTTTTCAATGGCACCCTACATGGTTAGAATAGAGGTGGATATGCCCGAGAGTGGGGAAGTAACAAAGGTTGTGTTGGAGGCCAAGCATAAGGAAGGAAACCTAGGTCTTGCAACTATTGTGGTATTGCAAGGACATTATGCAAATTAGTGTAGGAAGAAGTAGGCTGATATATGCTCAAGAAAGATTCCCCAAAGTAATTATTCTTTAGAATATCAGCCATATATTGGTGATCTATTTGCAATGCATCATGCTATGCATGACGTAGATTGTGAGTGGTATGTGGACTTTGGTACATCCAACCACAAGAGTTGGCATACTAAGTGGTTTGATACTATGAAGCTAGTAGTAGCATGTATTTCTTATGTTTACACAAGGGATGACACAAATCATGAGATTACACATACTAGAAATGTGTCTTTTCAAATTGATAGCTATGCAAAGAAGAATCTTAGTGAGGTATTGCATGTATCTAGTATCACAAAGAAACTTGTGTTAGCCGGCTAGATGTAGAGAGATATCTTGAAGTGTGATTTGTCAAGCATGGATGTCCAGTTTTGGATATGAAGAACAATATGCGTATGGTTGCTTCGCATGCCAAGAATATTGGATTCATGTTCACGATAAGTGCAAGTATACCCAAAGAGAAGAGGAATAAATTGGCCATGCTCGCTACTAAAATTTTAGACATTGAGATGTGGCATAAGTAGATAGGCCACATGAATTTTTAGTGATTGGTCAGTCTTTCAAAGCTCAGAATTGTTACGAGTGTGCAACTCTTTAAGGCTACAAGCCCTTCATGCATTTGTAATGCTTGCTAATTTCCAAGAAAGAATGTAACCCATTTCTCAAGGAGGGAAAGAGAGCATGGAGAGTGCTACAGTGGGTGTGCATAGTGATGTATGGTTTGCATCGCATTTGAGCATGAGTGGGATGAAATATTATGTCTACTTTGTGGATAACTTTTCTAGAAAGACTTGGGTATATTTCTTATGGGAAAATTTGAAGTGTTTGAGAATTTTAATCTCTTTCATAGCATGGTTTTTGGGAATTATATTATTACCATCCATTTGGATGGAGGGGGAGAATATATATTTAAGGATTTACATAATACTTAAACTTTGATGGCATACAAAGACAAGTTTCATACACTTATACGCTCCAATGAAATGGTATTGTTGAGGCTACTACCACATTACAAATATGAAAACATATGCTTAGATACTTTTGGGTGGAAGTAGTATAATTCATTTTTTACATTATGAATAAGATTCCTATAGTGATAGTACATAACAAAACTCTAAAGGAAGTGTACACAGGGTATAGGCTGAATATGTCTCATTTTAAAGTTTTTGGATGCATTTTCGATGTTCACATTCCTAATGAGAAGAGGAAAAAGCTAGATCCTAAGAAGGTGTTACAATCCAATCACTCATGTGCTTCATATTAGTCATGATGTAGTCTTTGATGAGTTGAATAGTTGGTACACTCCAATCATGACTACTAATGATACATTCACTGATATGGATGGCAATATTGTGCAAGGACATGCACAATCAAGGGCTGCAAGTACTTCATGTAGTGTGTTACTATAGGAGAGACAATTAGTCGATGCTCAGGGTGACTCAGAGCACATGTAAGTGGCTCTAGAATGGTAAGAAATGCACATATTTCTAGTGTTATTATAGTTGTAAATCAACTCCATTCTTATGAGCTTTGAAGCCATAAATTAATGTCAAATAGTACCCAAGATCCCATGCTCAAGGGAGTTCTAATACTCACCCATACATTGATGATGTTAATAGCAAGTCAATGACATTTGGGATAGTATATTTTTAACAAATGGGTCTACAGAGAGATGGAGTAGGAGGAAGTTTATCACGTTGTTCTACACGTGTGAGATACCTAGTACAAAGGTTGAGATGTAATGGATTTGTATTATACATCATGCATAAGTGACGAATACCTTGGAAGAAAAAGAGCTCTTAAAATTTTGACAATGTAGTGAAGAACTCTCAATGGATACATGCCACGTATAAGGAGATGGATGCATTAGACTAGTAAGGTACATGGTCTAGTTGAATTGCCCAATGGACAAAATATAATTGAATGAAAATGGTTATATAAGATAAAGCATGACTTTAATGGTAGTACAAGAAAGTATAAGTCTAGACTTGTGGCCAAAGGCTATGCTCAGTAGTATGGAATTGATTATGAGGAGACTTTTAGCCATATGGCTAAGATGACTACCATTCCAACAATGATTGCATTGGCTATATCCAATAGGTGGAAGATGCATCAAATGGATGTGAAATATGTATTCTTGAATGGAGATTTAACTCAAGAAGTCTATATGTAGCAACCACAATGATATGAGGATCAAAGGTATCCGCATAGGGTATGAAAATTACATAAGGCAAATTATGGGTTGAAATAAGCACCAAGATCATGGCATGGTTGCATTATAGGCCATTTACAATAGTTGGGATTTCATGCATGTCCATAAGACTCTTTCTTGTTTGCACTAGTCTAAGGAAGTGATAAGGTATCGATCATTATATATGTTGATGTTCTCATTCTTATATGTGATAATGAGCAGCTCATTGCTCACGCCAAGTGTTAATTATATCAAGAATTTGATATGAAGGATCTTGGAGTGCTCAAATACTTTCTTGGTATTGAGTTGATGAAAGAGGGATATGATGAATGGATGTTGCAAAGACAATATAAATTAGACATGCTAGCAAAATATGGTATGACAACATGTAAATCCATGAGCACACCGCCTGATCCAAATGTAAAGTTATTAGCACATGAGGGTGATGAGATAGAGGATCCAAATATGTACAAATATACAGAAGGAAGCCTCATTTACCTTACCATTAAATGTCCTAATCTTAGCTATAGAGTTGGAGTTATGAGTTAGTTTATGAGTCACCCACAAAACCACATTTAGATACAATTCATAGGATCATGCGCTATGTGAAGTCTATAGTGGATTATGCATTACACTATGGGGTAGACATTGAGCCCACACTTTATGCCTACACTAATGCAAATTGGGTAGGTAGTGCAGATGAATGGAGATCAACATCAAGATATGTATTCAATCTATTGATGTTGTAGTCTCATAGTGTGAAAGAAACAACCTACCATTTCTCTATCTTCTACAAAGGCTAAGTACAAAGTGCTAGTAATTGTAGCATGTGAGGCCATATGGTTATGCAGTTCACTAGAGAAGATTGGCTATGACATAATGGACCTTGTACCTCTTTATTGTGATAATATTAGCAACCTCATGCTAGCTAATAACCTAGAGTTTCATGCTCGCACAAAAGATATAGAGGTCCATTACCACTTCATTCATGAGAAGGTGCTCAATGGAGAAGTAGACCTACAACATGTGTCTACTAATCAATAGGTTGCAAATATTTTTACTAAGTGATTATCCCAAGAGAAACTAGAGTACTTCCAACAAGCTATGGGAGTACACAGCTTGAGTGATGAAAGCTCAAGCACTCGTCCTCCTCATGATTTGAGCTTCAGAGGGAGTGCTGACATATATGATGCACACAATACTAGGCTATATCTTCCAGCTTGTGCATGATAAGATGGAGTAATGTATATGAAAAATAAGTGGGGCACATAGCACTATGCTACTTGTACTATGAGTTGTAGTGTGTATGTGTAGTGCCTATATATAAGACACACTTAGTAATTTTTATTTTCTCCCAAAATACAATATTTTTCAAATTTGATTAAAAATTATTTCTTTTTTCTCAAAATGTAACATGACTCCTTTATTGCATCACAACATGCACTCCAATATGGAGCTCAAAACTCCCAATCACCCTCAAGCTTATATCATGTACATAATAAGGTATCCAAATCTCACTCTCGCTCTCAATCTCATCCATAATCTCATTAACAATCAAAATCACAATCTGAAATTGTTGGATGAAGACAAAGAATAATAATTGCCTCAATTACCTATTATCTATATGAATCGATGAATTGCATGTCATCTCAAATAATATATTTCTCAAGAAAATCCCATTCCAACTTGTGTAATATACCAAGCTAGATGTGTATGCATCACTCTTAATCCTACTTTCGATCTCAATTCTCATAATCAAACTCAACAACATAAGAGAAAACAATCATACATAACTCAAAAAGAAAAGAAGTAAGGAATAGGAACTCTCTCTATCTATGTAATCTCAACTATCGTGAAGCATTTTGAAACTTGTTTTCAATGTAGCTTTCTCTCATAAACTCAAAATATAGACATAGAGGTACTCAAATTGATTGGAAGATACCTAGTCAATAAGGTACGAGGAGACAAAATTGCAAAATTAGGCTTTTTAAAGAGAAAATGAAGATTTTAGGTTGAGCATCATAAAAAAGATGTTTTTCATTTTCTACGACTCATGCATACTATTCTAGGATCTCTTATGTATTTTATCTTTAAAAATATAAAAAAAGATCAAAATGTCATGTATTGCTAATATGACTATATTAAACCTCTACATACTATATAGTTTAAACAATACTGCCTATTAAAATTTTCATTGATATATATTTTAATTATAGAACTATTTGTTCATTATATTATATTTGAGTACATAATATAATACACATAATTTTTCAAATAGAGATATTATAAAATTAATATATTTGATATTTTTACAGAGAAGATCGTTACATTCAATCCCTCTTCAAAAGTTTTGTCCTCAAAAGTTAGCTACCTAATATATACTAAGAAATATAAATGATATACAATTCCTCATCGATTTTTTTTTCTAAATATCATTTAGTATTGCTAAATAAAATTTAGACTCATTAAGCTAAAATATCAAAGAAAAAGAAATAAAAAGCTTATCTTTTGCATTGCCTCCATGTTTGTTGTAGTATCTTGAATGTGGTTGTAGATCTTGAGCATCATTTGCATAGATATTCATATTCAGATCCATATATATTTTCATAAGTGTAGAGTCTTCAAATTAAGAGTCTTTGTCTAGAAAATTGATGCCAGGAGGCATATTCCACGGTGGATTCCGTGAGGTTTTACGGTGGATTCCGTAAACTTAGATAACCGGGGCTCATACGCAAAGAGGATTCTTTGTGCGAGAAGTTGATGGGGATGCCTGTCCTTTTCAGGCGTTTCATTAATTTAGTGTGTACATGGGTGATTCCATAGCGGGTGATTCCGCAAAATGCATATTAAATTAATAAACGTTTATGAGTTTAGAGTGCGCACTCGTAATAAATTAAGGTTAGGATTTATTTCTAACCAGTTGATTTATTTATGTAGCTGAAGACTGCTAGGTATTCACTTTTGTCGGTTTAATTGTGTTATTTTACTAACGATTGTGAATGCTTCAGTTGATGTGTAGAGATAGCAGCAGTGGCGGAGGAAAGCATTGGAGTCTAGCGGGTTTTCGACCTTTGGACTATATTTTGATAGGCACCACGCCTATATTTTGATTATGTCTATAGAGACATCGATTATTTATTATTATTTTGTATGCGCTTATGCGCCTGGATATGTTATTTTTATTTGGACATTGAGATTGGGCGTGCCAGACTCTTTGGGCACCGTCCATTAGCTTTATTTTCCTATTTTTGGTAGAAAGCAAACTCAAAAGCTAAAAGCTTGTCATATTTTTGTAATTGGGCTATTTTTGAGCAAAAAGATTGGAAATATATATTAAATACATGCTTTGTGAAGCGCTCACACAAGGCATGGGGGAGATTCAACCCAATTTGTCTCTTGTCTCATGTCGTGCTTGTTTTTACATTGGTTTTTGTGCTAAAAAGTAGAGTATTTTGTTCTTGGGGACCTTTGGGAATTCACTACGTGAGCTACCTGCGTCCGATCTGCGCACCAGTGGTATCAGAGCGGAGTAGAGATCAAGGGCTTCCAATCGCTACCAATCTCGGGCGAAGGCGGAGCTCCAGGAACAAACGGCCTCTACAGTCAATCTCGTCGCGAACCGTCGATACAGGCAGACTTCTGGCGATCAAGAACCCCTATTTCCACTGTCAGATCGCGAAGGACCACTCTCTGTCGGCGGAGGACCACTCCCTCATCTTCATGAACAAGTCGTGATAAACCAGTAAGAGCCATATCTATTTCTTCAAAAAAGCTTAGTGTAAAAGCTTAAGACAAAGCTTAAGAAGCTTTAGAAGCTTCTAATCATCAAATCGATCAGCAAGGGAGACGCCCGAAAATCACGCGGAAAAAAAAAACGGCCCCCCCCCTCTTCACGAAAAAAACGGTGGACTGTAGCTTCTTACTTAAGCTTATTAAGCTTAAGCTTAACTAATTAAGCTTAAGTCCTTCCATACTCTGCAAGTTCTACTGGGCAGACAAGTCTGCAAACTCTCGGTCACGCACTCCAGAAGTCAAGTTTCGCAAGTCGACACTAATCAAGTCCTACAAGTTCTGCAAATCGGCTAAGTCCAGCAAGTCAACAACCCTGCAAGTCTGTTAAGTCTGCAACTCTGCAAGTCAGACTAAATCAGAACTGACTAACGCTCGAAACTCCTAGAAGACTTGTTCGTTTGCAAAAACTCAGAACTGGAAAGTTGTTCGCAGCAAGCTGTTTTACCTATCTACAAGTTCGTTGAAGTACTTTCAGCAAACGGAGACAGAAATATTTCAGAATTTCTGAAAATTGAAGAAGAAAATACCCAAAAATACATAGCCTTGTAACCCCAAATTTGAGCTACGCTCATCCCCCTAACTGATTTTGAGTGAGAAAGGTTTGTTGAGTTTTACAGGATGACTACCCCACATATGGATGATCCTATGGCTGAAGACGACCTACCCGAGCCTACCATGGAACAAAAGCTGGATCTTATCATGTTACAATTGGACGAAGAGCGAAGAGCTAGGCAAGCCTTGCAAGCGCAATTGACAAAGCTACAAGGAGCGTCCACTGACAAAGAAGAACCTCAAGCTGAAGATTTGATACGCCGTACCATCGACGCCACTCTTAAAGCACAAACCATTCGCAAGGAATCCAAGATAAGTAAACGAAGTTTCAAGTTTCGCACTTTCAATGGCATAAGAGAAGGAAAGACTATTTTATCATTCATTAGCCAGTTTGATGACTATTTCCATGAGGAAACTTATCCTGAGAAAGATAAAATCAAGTGTGTTACTAATCATCTGATAGACAGAGCATCACTTTGGTGGACTGTAGTCCGCAAGAGTATAGAATGTCCTGCTACATGGGAAGATTTCAAGAAGAAGTTCATGCAAAATTTCCTTCCACCGCAATTTCATGAGAAGGCTATCAAGCAATGGGATTTACTTCAACAACGCGACCGTGAGCCTATACCACAGTATACAGAGCGTTTTTGGAATGCACTTTTACAGCTACGCATGCTTGAAGACGTACCAGAGACGACCCATAAGCGGAAGTACATGTCTGGACTTCTTGGACATTACTACGCTGAGGTGAATATGTTCAAGCCTGCTACCCTTGAAGATGCCATCTCCTTAGCTCACGACACTGAAGATAAGTTACGTGGAAGAGATCGACGACCACAGCCATTCCAAGCAAACGGTAATTATGGATCTAAACAATTCAATTCAAATTTCAGAAGGTTTAATCCAGGTCGTTTTTCATCACCATCTTTCCGCAAGAATTGGCCTAAACCACCCGCATTACCATCCACTATCAATTCAAATCCTAAGCCTATCCAACAAGCAAATCCAAATATACCCAGACTCCCAGCCATTGCAAATAATGTGACCAAAGCCAAGCCCATCGTATGCTACAAGTGTCACCAGCCAGGCCATCTCGCAGCAAATTGTCATTCAAAGAAGCCATCAGCACATATCAACTACCTTGGAGCTATGGATGAGGACGAGCATGAGGATATGCCGGATTTCACTGAAGAAGAAGATGATCCTACTACTACATCCGACACTCTACCAGGTATGCCTACTTCACATTCATTGTTGACTATGAAATGTATGGTGCATGGAAAAGAAAGAACTGTATTGCATGATGACGGTAGTACGCATGATTTTATTTCAGCAAAATTGGTAAAGGAATTGAAATTGCATACAGTACCTACGCACTATCGCATAAAAGCTGCATTTTTAGGCACTAGGTACAATGGCACACAAGAAGTTCAAAATTTAGAAATTCAAATTGGTCCATATATTGAAAGAAGAAATTTCTTAGTTGTCCCATTACAGTCTAGCGACATTATTCTAGGAATGCCATGGAGACACCAACAGAATCCTAATATAGATTATTCCACACACACAATGAATATAAATTTTCAGGGAAAATCTATTACCTTATTTGGTATGCATGCATCTCATATGTTTCCACTGCTTTCGCATACTCAAGCAAAACGTGCACTACGCAAGAACACTAAATCATATCTCATTTGGGTGAATGAATTGCACGCAAAAGAAAATCATATGCACCCTAGGCATAAGGAATTTCTTGCATATTTTAAGGATTGTTTTGCAGAAGACCTACCACCAAGTTTACCTCCATCACGTCCAGAAGACCATAAGATTGACCTAATACCTGGCACACAACCACCTTGCAAAGCCCCATATAGGCACAATCAAATAGAGCAAAAAGAAATCCAGAGTCAAGTAGAAGAATTACTAAATAGAGGTTTAATTCGACCTAGCAGTTCTCCATTCGGTGCACCTGTGCTCCTAGTCAAGAAAAAGAATAATACTTATCGGATGTGTATTGACTACTGAGCATTAAACAAGATCACTGTAAAGAATAGGTATCCTATACCTAGAGTTGACGACCTTATGGACAAACTGCAAGGATCTTCTATATTTAGTAAAATTGACCTTAAATCTGGATATCATCAGGTGAGGCTAGATAGATCCGACATATTTAAGACTGCATTCAGGACACAGTTTGGCCATTACGAATTCTTAGTTATGCCATTCGGATTAACTAATGCACCTGCTACTTTCAGTAGAATGATGAACCGTATCTTTCTAAAATATCAATATTGTGTGATTGTTTTCTTTGATGATATTTTAGTGTTCAGTCAAAGTGAAAAAGAGCATTATGAGCATTTATCATTAGTTTTTCAATTACTGAAAGAAAATCAATTGTTTGCAAATCCTGACAAGAGTGAATTCTTTAAGACAGAAATAGAATATCTAGGTCATATTGTATCAAAAGAAGGAATAAAAGTTGATCCTAAGAAAATTGACGCAATATTGCATTGGCCTATTCCTAAAAATGTACATGAATTACGCTCATTCCTTGGTCTTGCTAGTTTCTATAGGAAGTTTGTACGTAATTTCTCATTACTTGCTTTACCATTGACCAAACTTCTTAAGAAAGGTATTGTTTATCAATGGACTGAAAACCAGCAGAAATCCTTTGATTTACTTAAACGTGCATTGACCAATGCTCCTGTCCTACAATTGCGTGACTTTAATAGACCATTCTTTTTAGTTGTGACCGATGCTAGCGGATCAGGAATAGGAGCCGTGCTAATGCAAGATAACCATCCAATAGCATATTCTAGTTCTAAACTGAAACCCTCTGAGCTTAAATATTCCACTTATGACAAGGAACTCTTAGCAGTTGTCCAAGCATTGAAACAATGGAAGCATTATTTAATGGGTTCAGAATTCATGATAAAGACCGACCAGCAAAGCATTAGACATCTACTTAGCCAACCCCAAATTTCTGACCGTCATATCAAATGGGCTTCATTCATTCAAAGTTTCCATCCTATCATTCAATACCAACCTGGAAAAGAAAATGTAGTTGCCGATGCATTAAGTAGAAGACCTGCAATTCATAACATTTCTATCATATCTTTTGATTCTTTGATTGCTATGAAAGACACATATCACCAGGATATTACTTTTCATTCTGATTGGCAAAAATTAGTTCAAAATAATTTCATTCCTGTTGATTCATTGTCATATAATGATGGATTTATGTTCTTTGAAAAGAGACTGTGTGTTACTATTCCATTCCGATCTTTTGTTTTGAATGAAATTCATTGTCCCCCATATCAAGGTCATAGAGGTATCATCTCTACATTACGCATGTTAACTGAAGATTTTTATTGGCCGCAAATGGATGCAGATGTGTCTAATTTTGTTTCTGAATGTCTGATTTGTCAAAGAATAAAAAGACATCATGGTAAACAGTATGGGTTATTAATGCCTTTATCTATTCCATCTAAACCTTGGGAACATATATCTATGGATTTCATTACTGGCTTACCAAATACTAAATCTAACCATGACATGATTTGGACAATTGTAGATAGATTTAGTAAGCAAGCATATTTCATTGCATGTAAGAAAACTTTAACAGCATCACAAGCAGCACAATTATTTTTTGAAAACTGTTTTTACTAACCATGGATTGCCGAAAGTGATTATTTCAGATAGAGATTCTAGATTTTGTAATAATTTCTGGATTACACTGTTTGCAAATCTAGGCACAAAGATTGATTTCTCATCTGCATTTCATCCAGAAACAAATGGACAAACAGAAGCCACAAATAGCACTATTTTAGATCTTTTACGTGCATACACTATCTCTAAACCTCAAACATGGGATACTCATTTACATTTATTACAGTTTGCATATAACAATACACCGCACACATCTACAAAGAAAGCACCTTTTGAAGTTATTTATGGATATAGATTATCTACACCTGTTGCATCTTTGTCTAATAGGACACAGAGTGCCGATGATATTGCTGTTATGCATAACACTATTTTTGATGAGGTCAAGGATATGATTGCTAAAGCCCAACAATCATATACCAAACAAGCCAACAAGAAAAGACAAGCTATGAATTTCAAAGTTGATGATTATGTTTGGCTTAGAATAGAAAAGCGTAGACTGCAAAGTGTAGATAGACATCCAGTTGTTAAATTAGCCCCTAGATTCTACGGACCATTTAGAATCATTCATAAGATTAATGACAATGCATTCAAGTTAGAATTGCCATCTCATTGGAAAATTCATAATACCTTTCATATTAGTTTATTGAGACCATTTAGAGGACAATTACCTATCCATCCTGTATATGAAAACCCACCTTTACTAGAAGAAGAGACTGAAATCCTTGAACCAGAAGCCATCATAGACACTGATTACATGACCACTAGAACTGGCCGAAGGTACTCTAGATATCTCGTGAAATTTAAGAACCATCCTGTAGAAGAAGCACAATGGATGCACGCTAGAGACCTAAATGCTTTCCCCACTCTGTTAGCTCCACATTGAGCTAATAGCAATTGAGGTCAATTGCTATCCCACCCTGGGGGTATGATGCCAGGAGGCATATTCCACGGTGGATTCCGTGAGGTTTTACGGTGGATTCCGTAAACTTAGATAACCGGGGCTCATACGCAAAGAGGATTCTTTGTGCGAGAAGTTGATGGGGACGCCTGTCCTTTTCGGGCGTTTCATTAATTTAGTGTGTACATGGGTGATTCCATAGCGGGTGATTCCGCAAAATGCATATTAAATTAATAAACGTTTATGAGTTTAGAGTGCGCACTCGTAATAAATTAAGGTTAGGATTTATTTCTAACCAGTTGATTTATTTATGTAGCTGAAGACTGCTAGGTATTCACTTTTGTCGGTTTAATTGTGTTATTTTACTAATGATTGTGAATGCTTCAGTTGATGTGTAGAGATAGCAGCAGTGGCGGAGGAAAGCATTGGAGTCTAGCGGGTTTTCGACCTTTGGACTATATTTTGATAGGCGCCACGCCTATATTTTGATTATGTCTATAGAGACATCGATTATTTATTATTATTTTGTATGCGCTTATGCGCCTGGATATGTTATTTTTATTTGGACATTGAGATTGGGCGTGCCAGACTCTTTGGGCACCGTCCATTAGCTTTATTTTCCTATTTTTGGTAGAAAGCAAACTCAAAAGCTAAAAGCTTGTCATATTTTTGTAATTGGGCTATTTTTGAGTAAAAAGATTGGAAATATATATTAAATACATGCTTTGTGAAGCGCTCACACAAGGCATGGGGGAGATTCAACCCAATTTGTCTCTTGTCTCATGTCGTGCTTGTTTTTACATTGGTTTTTGTGCTAAAAAGTAGAGTACTTTGTTCTTGGGGACCTTTGGGAATTCACTACGTGAGCTACCTGCGTCCGATCTGCGCACCAGAAATATCCACAAAGAGTCTTCTCAACAAATCACATTATCTTCATAAAGTCTCATAAAGAGGCTTCTAGGTAGCTAGACATCTTCTTCATGGTCCTTCACATTTACTCTGCATTAAGTGATTATCAAAATCTTTCAATGAATCTGTTTTTTTTTTTACACTAATCATAATTGGTTATAATTAGTCTCACTCTCACTTGGAGAATATATCTAAGCATGTCTAATTAGAAATAATTATGGCCATATTTGTTCTCATTATTATTCTCATTTAGAGTATAATTGCGTCTTTTGCAAGACACTTATATTATCTCCCCTTCAAATGAGGCTGAGCTTTTTTTGTAATTAGATAAAATAAAATCTATATTATACAATAGTGTATTTAGTTATGCATGTTTAAACGCTCTTTATTATCTATTTAAAAATTAAAGTATTGTTGCATATATTGTGAAAATTAGAATCATCTTATTGATAAATAATGTGGTTATTATTGAGTGTAGAGTAAATAAGAGAATATACATGCAACTATGATAGAGAGAGAGAAAGAGAGGGAGGGAGAAAAACTCTGTTTGATTTTGAGTTTGCAGATGATGCATTTTACAAATATTTCTATTCTCTTATTATGAAATATCAAAGATATTTCATTCTCTAAATACAAATATAATGCATATCGTGATGGAGATATGTGGAACATTGGTGTTTTGAATGTGTTGATTCATATTCTATGATATCCTCCCAAATATAAACATGATGAAGGATACTATGAAAACACAAGGATAAGAATCTTCATTCTATGATATGGGATGTATTTGTGATTCTATAATATCGATAGTGATGGAATATTTCTTTTGAGAGATCTTAAGATGATAAATATGAAAACTATATTAAACTTTCTTAGTATAAGTAAGAGAAGTGAGAACTTATCTATTGAGTGTCATATAGCATGAATGTTCTTAAGCGAGTTGTATTATATACTACTCAAAATTGTTCAAAATGAGTTTTGGGATTCAATTCTCCATAAAATATAATATAAGAACAACCATGTAATAAATAATCCTCATAAAGTGACTTACTATTCACCACTTCTCTCATTCAAAGAAATGGTGTAAATGTAAACCGCATGAGATTTAAATGTATCAATTCTATTAAATCCAAAAAACAGAAAAGATAAACCTATGAGTTGCAATAGAATTAGGACCACGTGATATTTAAATGTATCAATTCTATTAAATCAACAAAATGGAAAAGATAAACCTATGAGTTGCAACCGATAAAAAAGATTAGATACATCTAATTCTCCCTCATGCTACTTCCATAATTTATTTGATTAGAGCACGTATTCTGTGTAAAAAATAATTTTATAAAATAAAATAAAATTTTAGTAGAAAAGATTTATTTACTTTAAATAAATTTAAAAATAATGATCACATTACTTTCAAATCAAATCTTTACTAGATCCAATAAAATAACTATCTTAAGTTTAGTATTCCTGATAAAATATTTTAAATATATATTTCATAAATAATCAAGCATTCTTATCAAATTTCTTTCTCAAGTTTTCTAAGAGCAAAAATTCAATTGATCAAGATTTTAAAAAATATCTAAATTATGATATTCTACCTTTTTTTAATCATATTTTTTCTCAAAATCTTTATCTTCTCCTTTAAAATAATTCCCTTTAAAGAAATCTGAAAACAGATTTCTTACTAGAATAAAACTTCAACATCCTTTAAAAAATTAAAGATATTTAAAATTTTTATTTAATAAGATAAAAAGTATTTGCTATAAATCATATAGACAAAGAAGAGAAAAATACAATCATACCTCTGTCTCACTATAGATTAAATACATAATTATATGCCTAATAAGAATGATATTGTTTTTTTTCACTTCACGAGTAGAGTGATTTTAAATTATACTGAAGCATAATATATCATTTTTTATAAAGAAACTCTTTGTTAAGAGAGCTAGAACAAAAGAAAATTTTAATAGATATATCTTTTATATAAAAATATAAATCATAATATCCAACCAATAGAAAAATATACACATTAATATTCAAAGATCGAGATTGATCAAAGAGAAAAAGTACCTTTTTGTTTTAATTATTATGAAAATCATAGGGGAAACATGGAACCCAAAGATTGCCTAATCTCGAATATTCCTTGCACTACTATTGTGCTTCATATAGATACTCTTTTATTGTTTATCTGTATCACTTCCTTTTTGATTATCTCTCTGCACTTTTCCAAATATCAGCTTTCTTCATAGTCAAATCTTCTTTTTATCTTCAAGTCGATCAAAAAATTATCCTAATTTATAGCAAATTCTCCAACATCACCTTCAAAATATCTTTCTTTTCTCTTTACTTATTATTGTGACCTAGGCTGTTAAGGCAGCTTTCCAGTTGACCCATACATATAGGAATTGTATTTGCTTCATCTTCTAGATCTAGGATGATCTCTATATCTTCATAACTTTCTTGCTAGCTTATTCTCTTATCATATCACTATTAAGAAGATGTTGAATAAATTCTTCTTACTCCTTTATTCTTTGCTCCAAGCTTTTAAGCTTCACAGATCAGACCAACTTTATTACCACTTGTAACATCACTGCTTTATAATCATAATAAATCACATAGCCAATCGAACTAAATAAAGATACATATGTAAAAAGTAGACTTTAAGAAAAATTGATGTACTATTTGATCAAGTCTATAGACTTGGAACAATTGAACATTGCAACATGCACTCCAATATCGAGCTTGAACTTCCTTACCACCCTCGAGCTTATATCATGCACATGATAAGGAATCCCAATCTCACTCTCACTCTCAATATCATTTATAATCACAATCAAAATGACAATCGTGAATTGTTGGATGAAGACGAAGAATAGCAATTGCCTCAATCAATTGTCTTCTATATGAATCCATGAATTGCATGTCATCTCAAACAATATATTTTATTTAAAAAATCCCATTCCAATTTGTGTAATATATCAAGTTAGATGTGTATGCATAACTCTTAATCTTACTTTCGATTTGGAGTCTCATAATCAAACTCAACAATATAAGAGAAAAATACCATACATATCTCAAAAAGAAAAGAAGTATGGAACATGAACTCCCTATATCTATATAGTCTAAACTATCCTAAAGTAGTGTGCAAATTATTTTCACTGTAACATTTTTTGAAGAACTTAGAATATAGACATATCGGTACTCAAATTGACCAGAGGACACTTGTTCGACAAGGCATTGTTGTTTTGTAAGAGAAAACAAAGATTTTGAGTTGAGCATCATAAATAGCATTTTTTTAATTTTTCAAGACTCATGCATACTTCTTTAGGATCTCTTATGAATTTTATATCAAAAAATGTAATAATATTTATTGGGAATGATCAAAAATATTATTTATAGCTAATATGATATATTAAACCTCTGTAGACTATATAGTTTGAATTATACTACATATTAAAAATTTCATGGATATGTATATTGATTATAGTACTATTTATTCATTATATTACAATTGATTATATAATATAATACACATAACTTTTTAAATAGAGAGATTATAAAATTAATATATTTGATAGTTTTATGGAGAAGATCATTACAAAAAGGTATCCAATCATATTATAAGTTGAAATGTTTATTTTTGATAGAATTTTTTGCATTAAATGTTGTCTAAATCAATTTATATATTTTAATAGCAACATGTGTGGTGCTTGGATCTTATAGAGGTAGTTACATACTCACTCTACAAAATTTGAGTTTTTCTCTCCCCTCTCAAAGAATGGTCTTTTTAATCTCTAATGGTCTTTTTCATCCAATAGAGGTAGTTACATACTCACTTTACAATCTCTAATGATGGTAACTAACCATTAAAGATTGTACAACTTCTACTCCTCAATAGAATCCTTGATGTTGACAGTAAACTCTTGAATGTATATATTTATGCACTCATTAGGATACTACAAGCTTGAACTATGCTATTATATAGTATCATAATGTTTAATATTGAAACAAAAGACTTGCTAGAGGTGTGATCTCCAAGTGAACTTTGTGCTTTAAAGGAATTGCACGAAGCTAGCAAAGGTGCAACCCATTGTGGTAGGAGGGGTGTAGGAGCCAAGCGCAAGGGTGTTTAGGAGAGGAGAAGTGATTTGAGAGTTAGAAAATGAAAACGAGGCCAAGTTATTGGTCTATATAGGTACTGGACTTAAAACTTTAGTTTTAAAGATTTTGTTAAATATTTTAAATACATTTAAAAAATATATAAAATAATTCAAAGTATACAATTTTGAAAAATAAAAAATACATATAAGAAATCAAAAAATAAAATATCTTAATCCTTTGAGCATGAATTTTGGATACATCATTTGTGTCCACTAAAATTCTAACTTATTGCAAAGCACTTGATACCATATAATTATTTGCCATTCTATGTCCATTTAAAAGAAAAAGAATTAAGCAATTTTTGAAAGATAACTATCCCAACTAAAACACAACAATGACAATATTAAACAATCTCACCTTTCTACCACCAATACAAAAGTTAAAGCTCTCCATACTAATGCTTTTCATGAGTATACAATACTCATGTAAATTCAGGAGGCTCAAAGAATCACTCACTTTATGACTAACTCAAGCATTCCATTAGGCATCTGAATTTGAATATCAAATGCTTATCACATGTCTTCAGTGGACTCCAAGAGAATCCTTTGGTCTACTTTGTTCATCAAACATCAATAATCAAGGAATACAAAGTAACACTAGCAATCAATACTCTACACAAAAGGATATTATGGTTGTGTACCCCACCTACCTCATGTTGTCATAAGTTTCTCACTTATATCCTTATAAATGAACATTATTGAGAGGCCAATCTTAACACATGTGGATATTGATGATGGACTACATAGTGAGATGGGTCCAAACATCTATACTTAACATGTCAGTGGTCATTATGACTCTTATAAGGCTACTCACTTATCACTTATATTTGGTTTGCTACACCTATGATGGGACCTAAAATGGGTCGGCTTTGGCTATGGCACTAGCTGGACCTCATGCACACAATAGACAACCCTACCACACGGTCTCACGGGCCAGGAGCGTCTAAGACTCACTCTACACTAAATGCTAATGTCGAATCTGCATTTGTATTAAGTCATAGTCCAACGTTTACCATCCCTTCTCCTCAGAGGGAGATCCCATAGCATATAGGCATAATACCTCGTAGCACAAACATAGGGAAGCACCTCTCATCTGATTGTCGCAGCTCCATTGCGACTCCCCTACACCTTGGGGATTGGCCCCAAGATGCATGGCTCCAACATAAAGTACACATGATAGAAGCTCTACTCTTTCATTTTGAATGTATTCTAGGAGATACCATGTGTCCTTATTAAACAATTCCCAAAAATGATCGACTAGCCTACAGATTAGGTTATCTCACACACTCAATCATAGGTCATCATAACAGAAAACAGGTGCTATGCATCCAGTTCTTTATATTCCGATACCATGGCTAATATGCCTATGTAAATGTGGATGATCCTAATGTGCTCAAATATAATTTTCAATCAGAAAGGTGTCGTACACAACCACGCTTTCCAATGCTCATTTACTAACTCGTTGCAGTGACGTAAGGATAGCATCGAGACAATGCTCATGCTACTATCCTCTTAATTAAAATACTAGGAACCCTATATCATGATATGCATCAACAAAATTAGCAATAAATAGCACCCAAATCTCATCATTCTAACACCCCACCCCCTACTTTTAGGTAGTGCTTCTATTGCATAAATGTAGGGGTTCATGGACTTGAGAGAACGCATCATACCCGTCGGAGTGCGGATAGACTTGATTACTTGCTTCACAATGCACTCTTCTTTGGTAGACAAAACCCAGGGAGCGCGAGGAAGCTACACTCCCCCTTTAGCACTCGACTGCGGCCAAAGCGCCTCCATCTTACCTACCTCCTTTAAATCCATTCGTGACCCTATAGTGTCTCTCTTTCCTGTGATGTGGTCCCATAGCAAGCTGCCCACATTCTTGAAAATATGCATGGGATCCAACAAGTGGTTGACCTGTAAGTGGGTCCAATATGGCAACTCGTAGAAAACTCAGAACCATCACATTCCATTTGGATGTGATTCCGGGTTTACCATTTTCAGCTCGTACCAGCTTGCAGCGTTCATACATGTTGGAGGTTGTCTAAGAAAACCTTCCCTGAGTTCATGATCCTCCAGCAAGAAAGCGGCGTGTCCTTGATATACCATCTTCTTCATGGTTCGTGACCTTCGGGAGTCTAACTGTGGCCCACACAATGGACATGCATGATAACCTGAGGTAACCAGACCTGTAAGGCGAGCCATGACCTAGTGAATACTTGATTGAATGAAATAAAATATAGATATTACTAGTGAGAACGGAGGTCTGCTCACTTGAGCACTCTCCCAATCCCGGAAAGTCATGCATCGTCCACATGAGAATGGCTCGAATGTTGGCTGACCGCCGACCATCGCGCTTGCTCATATCTTGCACAGTGACCCCCTCCTCCCACAAAATCTTAAGCTCATCGACTAATGGACGAAGATACACGTCCATATTTTTTACTTTGTAGCGGCCCGGGACGAGCAAGCTAAGGATGAGATGTCCTTTCTTCGTAGAAAGCCATGGAGGGATGTTGTAGTTGACAAGCACTATAGGCCACACACTGTAAGAAGTCGAGCGCAGACCGAATGGGTTCACACCATCCATGGCGAGACCGAGCCGAAGATTCCTTGGCTCTCGCGCAAAGCCTGGGAAGGTAGAGTCAATGTGGCTCCATGCGCGCGAATCTGCTGATATTCGTTGCACTCCATCCGTGGACCTATTCTGCACATGCCACGTTATCAAGCTTGCCATAGCAGACGTGCGAAACATGTGGTTTATGCGGGGGATGAGCGGAAAGTGTCTGAGGACTTTTTGAGGGATGGTCTGCCCTTGCAAGTCCTGTCGATACTTGTGAGCACCACACTTTGGACATGTCTCCATAGTCTCGTATTCATCTCGAAACAATATGCAATCGTTGATACATGCATGGATGTTATTGTAGTCCATGCCAAGCTTCCGTAAAACATGTCGTGCATCATCACGAGACTCAGGCATGGTGTTTGCAGGTGGCAATATATGATATTTCAATAACCTAAAAAAATCATAAAACACCTTGAAAAATCCATCCATGTTTGCAATAATACTGTTTTAAAAAAAAAACAATGAAGTCTGTGTGCAAGGTACCTGAATAACTCAGTCACACTCGTATCGCTCCAATCGTATTTTGCTTGCACACTTAAGAGTGCAAGCAATGTCTTCAACCGAGATACTCGTCACCCATCATATAATGGTATGGATGCTTCCTCTCTAAGCGGGTCAGATGTCTCAACATCCATGGGAATCAATGCATCGATCATTGCCTCCATCTCAGGCTCCAAGATTGTAGGCAAGTCGGGAAGGTTGTCTGTCTTCTCTGGCATTGACGGTATAGATGGGCCTTGCGAGTGGTCGATTGGCTCCTGCAATCCATCCATCGCACATCCACGAACTCTTCTAATTGGCCGCAAAGGGTGCACTCCCCCTTGGGTCGAGACATCACCCCCCTGGATACAAAATTTGCCAACAAGACCCAATCTTATTGTGTATGGTTTTCAATTAGCTTGAGAGTACAATGCATGAAAAATGCTAACTTCAAATTACCGTTTGCTAAAAATTTGCCATCGCCTGATCAATGATCTCAGATTGAAACTCGCCAAATCGTCGTACGTGTTCTATAGACAATCGGCGTTTTCGTCTAATTGCCAACTTGCATTGAGAGCAAGGACATGGGATATGCTGATTAAGATACGACTCGCGGTCTTGAACAATAGGACCTTCTTCGTTTGCCATCTTATCTACATTACAGCAAACGAGGCTTAAATGGATAGCTTTATGGAGATGTACGTCAAGTTGCAAGTTGACCATAAACCTTGCATTGTATATAGTAGTCGAGAGATTTTCCGATGTTATATCTCGGCCTTGTATCATGCTCAACGATTTGTTTGTCCCGGTAGATAATTTTTTGTTATATCTCGGCTTTGAGTATAAGTAATCCATTTTAAAATTAATGCGTGTCATCTATGAAATTTTACAACTATAGTAATAAAATTTATTTCAATCAATTCTACTCATAGTCATAAGACCTGAGAGAAATTATCCTATACTCAATTTAAGGGTTTCTTCTTCTATAACAATAATTTTGGGTTCATTTTGATGAAGTACGTGGCCGTATGCAAAGCACATTGCATACCATTATCAATACTTATATTATCTTAAATTTCCTTCCCTTTCCTCTCCCTCTCTTTCTCTTTCTCTCCCTCTCTTCCTCTCTTTCTCTCACCCTCTCCCTCTCCCTCTCGTTCTCTTTCTCTCCCTCTCTCATTTCCTCCCTCCCCCTCCCTCTCCCTCTCCCTCTCCCTCCCTCTTTCTCCCTCTCCCTCTCCCTTGCTCCCTCTCCCTCCCCCTCCCTCTTTCTCTCCCTCTCTCATTTCCTCCCTCTCCCTCTCCCTCTCCCTCTCCCTCTCCCTCTCCCTCTCCCTCTCCCTCTCTCTCTCTTTCTCTTTTTCTCCCTCTCCCTCTCTATCTCTCTTTCTCTCTCATTTCCTAAACAAGCAAAAAATAAAGTGATTTAAACATCCTCCAAGCAAAAGGGAGAGGGAGAGATACAATGCACTCTCCCTCTCTTTCTCTTTCTATCCCTCTCTCATTTCCTTCCCCTTCCTCTCCCTCTCACTCTCTTTCTCTCTCATTTCCTCTCCTAAACAAGCAAAAAATAAAGTGATTCAAACATTAAACAAGCAAAAGGGAGAGGGAGGGAGAGAGAGAATGCACTCTCCCTCCTTCTCCCTCTCTTTCTCTTTCTCTCCCTCTCCTATTTCCTCCCCCTCCCTCTCCCTCTCCCTCTATTTCTCTTTCTCTTTCTCTTTCTTTCCCTCTTCCTCTCCCTCTCCCTCTCTTTCTCTCTTACTCTCTCGTTTCCTCTCCTAAACAAGCAAAAAAGAAAGTAATTTAAACATTAAACAAGCAAAAGGGAGAGAGAGAGAGAGAATGCACTCTCCCTCTCTTTCTCTCCCTCTCCCTCTCCCTCTCCCTCTCTTTCTCTCCCTCTCTCTCCCTCTCCCTCTCCTTCTCTTTCATTTCCTCTCCTAAACAAACAAAAGAGAACGATTTAAACCTTCAACAAGTAAAAGAAAGAGAGAGGGAGACTCACCAATGAGATATGGCGAGCATGGGCGGCTTCTCTTTGCAACGAGGGCTCCTCCTCTCCTTCGCGAACAACGGCGGCGGCGGCGGCAGCGGCAGCAAGTCTCTTCCTCCTCTTCTCTCACAAATCCTTGGCTCTCTCCCTCGCTCTCTCCCTCGCTCTCGCTCTCAAAAGGCAAAGAAAAGAAAATGATAACGGCGCTCTGGTTTCGGCCGCACTTTTTTTCCCTGCGGCGTCGCAATTGGCATCTCTATATGCGTCACTATTTGCATCGCATTTGCGACACAAATAGCGACGCATATAGCGACGCCAATTTCGACGCCAATAGCGACGCCTATAGCGACGCCGATATCCACCGTCGCTAATCGGCGTCGCTATTGCCCCATTCCCTTGTAGTGTCAACCTATTGATGTGATGAATGACAATTCTCTGATTACTAATGGCCCGTTATTTGAACAATGGAAAATTGATCATACTGATTGGATTCATCATGACAAAGCGGCTTGTCGTTATATATTGTCTGCACTTCCTAACTCACTTATGTTGGATGTCTTTCATCTAGAAACCTCTCATTCTATTTGGGAGTGTATCTTATCTCAACGTTTGAGAAGAAATCGGTCACCAAAATTTTATATCTCCAAACTCGTTTGAAGAATCTTCAATATAAGGTTGGTACTTCTATGCACTCTCATATCGAGGCTTTTAAGGACAATATCAATAAGCTTGGTGCTGCCGGCACTCCTGTCGCTAAAAATCAGATTGTTACTCAACTTCTTCATACCATCAAAGATCCTTGTGATAAGAAAGGTGATGTGGCTTCTGATTGCTGGGCACGTCAATATGATGAGGAGCATGGAGTTACTACAAAGAAACCTCGCTTGTCCAAAAGTTTTCCTCCTTGTGATTATTGTGCACATACAGATCATCCATCTCGTCGTTGTTATAAATGCAGATATGATGAAGAACGTTCTCAAGCTTATATTGTTCAACAAACTACAACTGATGATGATCATACTCATCAAGAGCTCAATTTCGTCCATCATGATATCTCTCCAAAAAAGGTACTTCATGTTCATGATGGTTCTCTATTCATCGTTGATTCAGGTGCCACTGGAAATATGACATACCAATCACAGTGGCTTCACAATTATCATTCTCTTCCTGTCAAGAAGTTTGTTTACCTTGCGGATGATACGACTGGTCAAGTCAAAGGAGTGGGTGATTTATATTTGGGGACTGTTTCATCCACTAGAATATTAAGAGGAGTTCTTCATGTTCCAAATTTGCAAAGAAATGTTCATTTTGTTGCTCGTCTAGTTGATCTTGGTTTGTTTCTTGGCTTTGATCATAATCAATGTCGTATAGAGAAAGACAGACATACTATAGCAGTGGCTCCTCGACATGGTAATCTATTTGAGCCATCATTGAACGATACGGTTGCAAATGTTGTTGCTGCCCCTGGAGATGCAGATTGCAAATTATGGCATCAACAATTTGCACACTCCGATTTTGCCAAAATTCTTGATCTTCATCGTCATGGTCTTGTGCAAGGTATGGATCTTAAATCTCATCCACGTATGGGAATATGTGAGTATTGTGCACTTGGAAAACACCATCGTTTTCCTTTCCACACTTCTACTTCATCACATTCCTATGCTCTCTTGGATTTGGTTCATACTGATATTTGCGGTCCTTTTCCTACTTCAAAGTCTCAATATCAATATTTTATAACTTTCATTGATGATTTATCACGGTACACACATGTCTATCTTCTTCGACATAAGTCTAAGGCTTTATCTATATTTAAACAATACAAGATAAGTGTGGAGCTTCAAACTGGATTCTCTATAAAGACTCTTCGCAGTGACAATGGCTGTGAATATGTATCCAATCTATTTGATGACTTCTGTATGGATCAAGCTATTCATCATGAGTTTACAGTTCCTTATTCTCCTCAGCAAAATGTTGTTGCTGAGCGCAAAAATTGCACTATTCTTAATGCTATACGTTGCATGCTTATACACTGTGGTTTTTCTCGAAAGTTTTGGACTGAAGCACTTCTAACAGCCGTTTTTATTCAAAATCATCTTCCAATAACTGCACCTGCTGGTAAAATTCCTATAACAATCTAGACAGGGAAGACACCTTTAGTCTCTCACTTTCGCACATTTGACTACATTGCTTACATTCATGTGCCCAAGGACACTCGACATAAGTTGGATCCTCCAGGTTTGAAGGTTATTTTTATTGGTTATTCAGATCATTCCAAAGGTTACAAATTTTATGATCCTTCTACTCAAAAGTTTATCATTAGTCATGATGCTATATTTGATAAGAAGACTATGGGTGGCACATGGTCGTCAGATGTTTCAGATGATACACAGTCTTTGCTTAGTGCATTTCCTTACTTGCTTTGTGAGTCTACTAATTCTGATTATCATAAACCTCATTCACCTCCAAAGACGATTGATGAAAATTTGGAGATATATGTCGATCTTCCTATTGAGATAGAGCATGGATTCTATTCTATTGAATGTGATGTCTTTGATGATGCTATGTCTGTCCAAGAGGATCCAATATCATATATGGAAGCTATCAATTCGTCTCAAAGGGATCAATGGAAAGAAGCTATGCAAGCTGAGTACGATTCTTTAATCTCCAAAGGTACATGGATTCTTATTGAACTCCCCCCAAATCGTGTTCCTATCAAATGTAAATGGGTTTATAAAACCAAGACCAAAGTTGATGGCTCGTTTGATAAGTTCAAAGCACGACTTGTTGCAAAAGGTTACTCGCAGATTGCAGGAGTAGATTATCAAGAAACATTTTCTCCCATTGTGCGCTCCACAACTGTTCGTATGCTTTTGGCTTTTGCAACACTATTTGATCTAGAAATTCACCAAATGGATGTTAAAACGGCTTTTCTCAGTGGAGATCTTGAAGAAGAAATCTATATGGAGCAACCTGAAGGTTTTATGATTGCAGGAAAGAAGCATCTTGTATGCCAACTTCATCATGCATTATATGGATTGAAGCAAGCCTCTTGTGCTTGGTATATTAAGATTGATCAGTTCCTCACATCTAAAGGTTTTGTTGCATGTTTTTGTGACCCAAATCTTTACATCAAAAGGGAGGACAAATGTTTTATTATTCTTGCTCTATATGTTGATGATACTATTCTTGTGTCAAATAATATTGCTTTCTTGGATGCTATGAAGAAGCTTTTATCGACTGCATTTGAAATGGTGGATCTTGGTGAGATACATTCTTGTTTGGGTATTTAAGTTCAACGACACCGACAACAAGGCATTCTTCTTCTTCACCAGACAAAGTTTATTAATGATATTGTTAAGAAGTTTGGGTTGACAAATGCGCACTCTACCAACACTCCCATTCTTTTGAGCTCTACCAAGGGTACATCTACAACACTCAATGAAGAATTAGCCATTCATCAACCTTTTGCTAATCTTGTTGGTTGTCTTCAATTGATTGGTTTAAACACAAGACTGGATATTTTATTTGCAGCTAACTTTTTGGGACAGTATCTTTCTTCCCCTTCCACTATTCATTGGAGTGCTACAAAACGTATTCTTAAGTACCTCAAGGGTACTAAGGAGTTTGGTCTTATTTATCGTCGTCGAGAGGATTCTTCTTTATCTTCTTTAACTTCTCTTGACCTTATTGGATATACAGATGCTGATTGGGCAAGTTCACATTTATCCATGCGATCTACGAGTGGGAATTATTTCTTTGTCAATGGATGTTTGGTTTCTTGGTCCAGCAAGAAACAACGATGTGTTGCAGTTTCTACAATTGAGGCTGAATATGTTGCTGCATCATTAGCAGCTCACGAGCTAGTTTCGACAACTACTTGCAAATTTGGGACATCCTTCATCATCTAGTACACCTCTTTGATGCGACAACCAAAGTGCTATTAGTCTGACCAAAGACTAAATACAACATAGTAAAGCAAAGCATATTGCTATTCATTATTATTATGTTCGACATGAAGTCATGAAAGATTCCATTATGGTGGAGCATTGTCCCAGTGATCAAATGGTTGCAGACATCTTCACAAAAGCTCTTAGTGAAGCTCTCTTTAGTTCATTAAGACATGCACTTGGTATTTTTCCAAGTTCTTGTCTCACTGATTGAGGCATGTATCATTGTATTCAAGAAAACTTTATAGTAAATCATTTTTGTATCGTAGGTATGTGTAGGGGCTCGGGTTTTTCCCTTGTTCTCCCCAAGGGTTTTTTCACTCACAGCCAGAGACCTTTGTTTGAGTGGGGATGTTACAACTATATATATCACCTCTCACTTGACTTGGGTCTCACCTATATATACTAACTCTACATCAATATGAATCATTCTTTGGGAGCATGTCTTGTGTATCTCTCTCGTACTCTCTCTCTCAACACCCCCGAGATGGATGGCTTCTCTATGCTCAACCAAACTCTATGCCAACATGAGACCCATCATGCTGAACGACATCGAGAGATGGAACAACGCCATAGGGAGATGGAAACCCGCCAAGATCACTGTCATTGAGAGTAGTGATCCCTAGTGTTACTCTCTATTCCTTGATAATTGCACATTCATCGTTATACATGCACTTTTATTATTGATGTTTAATGAACAAAGTAGACCAAAGGATTCTCTTGAGTCCACTGAAGACATGGGATAAGCATTTGATATTCAAATTCAGATGCGTAATGGAATGCTTGAGTCATCACAGTGTGAGTAATTCTTAGAGCCTCCTAAATTTACATGAGTATCGTATACTCATGAAAAGTATTAGTATGGAGAGCTTTAACTTTTGTATTGGTGGTAGAAAGGTGATATTGTTTAATATTGTCATTGTTGTGTTTTAGTTGGGATAGTTATGTTTCAAAAATTACTTAATTCTTTTTCTTTTAAATGGACAATAGAATGGCAAAGAATTATATGGTATCAAGTGCTTTGCAATAAGTCAGAATTTTAGTGGACACAAATGATGGATCCAAAATTCATGCTCAAAAGATTAAGATATTTTATTTTTTGATTTCTTATATGTATTTTTGATTTTCCAACGTTGTATACTTTGAATTATTTTATATTTTTTAAAAATGTATTTAAAATATTTAAAAGAATCTTTAAAACTAAAGTTTTAAGTCCATTACCTATATAGACCAATAACTTGGCCTCATTTTCATTTTCTAACTCTCGAACCACTTCTCTCCTAAACACCCTTGCACTTGGCTCCTACACCCCTCCTTCCTTAATGGATTGCATCTTTGCTAGCTTCGTGCAATTCCTTTAAAGCACAAAGTTCACTTGGATATCACACCTCTAGCAAGTCTTTTGTTTCAATATTAAACATTATGATACTATATAATAGCATATTTCAAGCTTGTAGTATCCTATTGAGTGCATAAATATATACATTCAATAGTTTACTATCAACTTCAAGGATTCTATGGACGAGTAGATGTTGTACAATCTTTAATGGTTAGTTACCATCATTAGAGATCGTAAAGTGAGTATGCAACTACCTCTATTGGATGAAAAAGACCATTAGACATTAAAAAGACCATTCTTTGAGAGGGGAGAGAAATACTCAAATTTTGTAAAGTGAGTATGTAACTACCTCTACAAGATCCAAGCACCACACGTGTTGCTATTAAAATATATAAATTGATTTAGATAGCGTTATGCAAAAAATTGTATAAAAATAAACATTTCAACTTATAATATGATTAAATACCTTTTTGTAACGATCTTCTCCATTAAATTATCAACTATATTAATTTTATAATCTCTCTATTTAAAAAGTTATGTGTATTATATTATATAATCAATTGTAATATAATGAATAAATAGTACTTTAATCAATATACATATCCATGAACTTTTTAATATGTAGTATAATTCAAACTATATAGTCTACAGAGGTTTAATATATCATATTAGCTATAAATAATATTTTTTATAATTTTCAATAAACATTATTACATTTTTTGAAATAAAATTCATAAGAAATCCTAAAGTAGTATGCACGAGTCTTGAAAAATAAAAAACATGCTTTTTATGATGCTCAACTGAAAATATTTGTTTTATCTTACAAAACCAGAATGCCTTGTCGAACAAGTGTCTTTTGGTCATTTTCAGCACTGATATGTCTATATTCTAAGTTCCTGGAAAAATGTTATAATGAAAATAAATTCCAGACTCTTTTAGGATAGTTTAGACTATATAGATATAGAAAGTTCATGTTCCATACTTCTTTTCTTTTTGAGATATGTGTGGTATTTTTCTCTTATATTGTTGAGTTTGATTATGAGACTCCAAATTGAAAGTAAGATTTAGACTTATGCATACACATCTAGCTTGGTATATTACACATATTGGAATGGGCTTTTTTTATAAAATATATTGTTTGAGATGACATGCAATTCATGGATTCATATAGAAGACAATTGATTGAGGCAATTGCTATTCTTCATCTTCATCCAACAATTCATGATTGTGATTTTGATTGTGATTATAAATGATATTGAGAGTGAGAGTGAGATTGGGATTCCTTATCATGTACATGATATAAGGTCGAGGGTGGTAAGGAGGTTCCAGCTCCATATTGGAGTGCATGTTGCAGTGTTTCATTATTCCTAGTCTATAGACTTGATCAAATATTATATCAATTTTTTTAAAGTCTACTTTTTCCATATGTATCTTTATTTAGTTTGATTGGCTATGCGATTTATTATGATTATAAAGCAGTGATGTTACAAGCGCTATTAAAGCTCGTCTGATCCGTGAAGCTTAAAAGCTTGGAGCAAAGAATAAAGGAGTAAGAAGAATTTATTCAACATCTTCTTAATAGTGATATGATAAGAGAATAAGCTAGCAAGAAAGTTATGAAGATACTAGAGATCATCCTAGATCTACAAGATTAAGCAAATACAATTCCTATATGTATGGGTCAACTAGAAAGCCGCCTCAACAGCCTAGGTCACAATAATAAGCAAAGAGAAAAGAAAGATCTTTTGAAGGTGATGTTGGAGAATTTGCTATAAAGTAGGATAATTTTTTGATCGACTTGAAGATAAAAGGAAGATTTGACTATGAAGAAAGCTGATATTTGGAAGAGTGCAGAGAGATAATCAATAAGGAAGTGATAGAGATAAACAATAAAATAGTATCTATATGAAGCTCAATAGTAGTGCAAGGAATATTTGAGATTAGGCAATCTTTGGTCTCCATGATTCCCCTATGATTTTCATAATAATTAAAAAAGAAAATTAGTTTTTCTCTTTGGTCAATCTTGATGTTTAAATATCAATGTATATATTTTTCTATTGGTTGGATATTATGATTTATATTTTTATAAAAAAGATATATCTATTAAAATTTTCTTTTTTTCTAGCTCTCTTAACAAAGAGTTTCTTTATAAAAAATGATATATTATGCTTGAGTAAAATTAAAAATTACTCTACTCCTGAAGTGAAAAAAAGAATATCATTCTTATTAGGCATATAATTATGTATTTAATTGTAAGAAGTTGGAAATAGTTAAAATGTTGATAATATGCCATGTCACACTGACATTGGTATATAAGGAGATAAGTTGTAATTTTTCATATCTTTTGACATATCAATACATTTACAAACTTTCTCTCCCTTCTTGCTCCAAGCTTCCATGGCTTCTTCATCTTTCCTGTCTTTCTCTCTCCAATTCTAGTCTTTCTCTCTCCTCGTCACTCTTATTCTCTTTCTTCCTGCAGTCTTTCTCTCTCCTCTTTCTCTCTCCCTAGTTCTCTCTCTGACATTAATCTATAGTGAGACAGAGGTATGATTGTATTTTTCTCTTCTTTGTCTATATGATTTATAGCAAATACTTTTTATCTTATTAAATCATAATTTTAAATATCTTTAATTTTGTCTAGGATGTTGAAGTTTTATTGTAGTAAGAAATCTCTTTTTAAAGGGAATTATTTTAAAGGAAAATATAAAGATTATGAGAAAAAATATGATATAAAAAATGCTAAATATCATAGTTTAGATATTTTTTTAAATCTTGATCAATTGAATTTTTGCTCTTAGAAAAATTGAGAAAGAAATTTGATAAGAATACTTGATTATTTATGAAAGATATTTTAAAAATATTTTATCAAGAATACTAAACTTAAGATAGTTATTTTATTGGATCTAGTAAAGATTTGATTTGAAAGTAATGTGATCATTATTTTTAAATTTATTTAAATTAAATCAATTTTTTCTACTAAAATTTAATTTTATTCTATAAAATTATTTTTTTACATAGAATACGTGCTCTAATCAAATAAATTATGGAAGTAGCATGAGGGAGAAAGAGAGGTATCTAATCTCTTGTATTGGTTGCAACTCATAGGTTTATCTTTTCCATTTTGTTGATTTAATAGAATTGATACATTTAAACCTCATGTGGACCTAATTCTATTGCAACTCATAGGTTTATCTTTTCAGTTTTTTGGATTTAATAGTATTGATACATTTAAATCTCATGCGGTTTACATTTACAGCATTTCTTTGAATGAGAGAAGTGGTGAATAATAAGTCACTTTATGAGGATTAATTATTACATGGTTGTTCTTATATTGTATTTTATGGAGTGTTGAATCTCAAAACTCGTTTTGAACAATTTTGAGTAGTAGATAATGCAACTTGCTTAAGAACATTCATGCTATATGACACTCAATAGATAAGTTCTCACTTCTCTTACTCATACTAACAAATTTTAATAAATTTTTTATATTTATTCTTTTAGAAATTATATAGACTATATAAAAGTAAAGTAATAAATTATATATATTAAAGTATGTTAAATTTAGTAGAGTTTTCATTTTGTGGTTCTTAGAAATGAGCCATTGTTTATAAATATTAGATATTATGATCAAATGCTTAGAGTAAACTTATTGCTTTATGAGCTTTATTTTGTAATTAGATAAAATGAAATCTATATTATACGATAGTGTATTTAGTTATGCATGTTTAAACACTCTTTATAGTATGAATATTAAAATCATCTTATTGATAAATAATGTGGTTATTATTGAGTGTAGTATAAATAAGAGAATATACATGTAACTATGAGTGAGTGAGAGAGAGAGAGAGAGAGAGAGAGAGAGAGAGAGAGAGAGAGAGAGAGATTGTTTGATTTTGAGTTTGCAGATGATGCGTTTTACAAAGATTTCTATTCTCTTACTATGAAATATCAAAGATATTTCATTCTATAAATACAATTATAATGCATATCATGATGGAGATATGTGGAACATTGGTATTTTGGATGTGTTGATTCATATTCTATGATATCCTCCCAAATATAAACATGATGAAGGATACTATGAAAACACAATGATGAGAATCTTCATCCTATGATATGGGATGTATTTGTGATATTATAATATCAATAGTGATGGAGTATTTCTTTTGAGAGATCTTAAGATGATTGAGCCTCATTTGGAGGGGAGACAATATAAGTGTCTTGCAAAAGGCGCAACTCCAAATGAGAATAAGAATGAGAACAAATATGACCATGATTATTTCTAATTAGACATGCTTAGATATAATCTTCAAGTGAGAGTGAGACTAATTAAAACCAATTATGATTAGTGTGAAAAAAATATTAAAAATGATTCATTTGAAGATTTTGATAATCAGTGAATGAAGAGTAAATGTGAAGGACCATGAAGAAGATGTCTAACTACTTAGAAGCCTCTTTATGAGACTTTATGAAGATAATGTGATTTGTTGAGAAGACTCTCTGTGGATATTTTATAGACAAAGAATTTTAATTTGAAGACTCTACACTTATGAAAATATATATGGATTTGAATATGAATATTGATGCAAATGATGCTCAAGATCTACAACCTCATTCAAGATACTACAACAAACATGGAGGCAATGCAAAAGATAAGCTTTTTATTTCTTTTTCTTTGATATTTGAGCTTCATGACCCTAAAGTTTATTTAGCAATACTAAATGAGATTTAGAAAAAAAAAATTGATGAGCAATTGTATACCATTTATCTTTCCTAGTACATATTAGGTAGCTAAGCTTTGAGGACAAAACTTTTGAAGAGGGATCGAATGTAACGATTTTCTCTGTAAAACTATCAAATATATTAATTTTATAATATCTCTATTTTAAAAATTATGTGTGTTATATTATGTAATCAATTGTAATATAATGAAAAAATAGTGCTATAATTAAAATATATATCAATGAAAATTTTAATAGGTAGTATTGTTTAAACTATATAGGGTAAAATGATGGTTTTATCGTTTCGGGTGGGTGAAATGTGTTCGTATGGGAGAAAATATATAATAAAATTGAATTTTAGTATGCTGAAATGATTGGTATAAGGAAAATTAGAAAATAATAGTGATTATTGCCAAATAAATGCTAAAATATAAGGAAAAATAGGGAAAAATAGAAATACGCTTCATAAAAATAAGGAAAAATATAATGAGTGTTTGTGAATGTATGGTAGTGGCAAAGCATGAGGTTTAGCCTCAATTTTCCCTATCTCTTTGTCAAAGTTCGTGATTTATCGCTTTTCATACATTAAAACATAACAAAATGAACCCCTATACCTATGCAACGGAAGCACTACCTAAAAGTAGGGGGTGAGGTGCTTGAATCATGATATTTGGGTGCTATTTATTACTGATTTTACTTATGCATATCATGATATAGGGTTCGTAGTAATTTAATTAAGAGGATAATAGCATGAGCATTGTCTCGATGCTATCCTTACATCGCTACAACGAGTTAGTAAATGAGCATTGGAAAGCATGTTTGTGTACGACACATTTTTTATTGAAAATTATGTTTGAGCACATTAGGATCATCCACTTTTACATATGCATATCGACTATGGTATCAGAATATAAAGAACTAAATGCATAACACCTATTTTCCGTTATGATGACGTGCACTTGAGTGTGTGCGATAACCTAATCTGTAGGCTATTCGATCGTTTTTGGGAATTGTTTAGTAAGAAGACATGGTATCTCATGGAATATGTTCAAAATGAAAGAGTGGAGCTTCTATCGTTTGTAATTTATGACGACTCTTACACCTATCAACGATTGCAAAACATTAAAGAGTAGGGTGAGAGGGGAGTTTGAGCATCAAAGTATAATCTTAAATCTTATTTATGTGTTGCATCATGGCTATAGGACGTTTTTTTAAAATAAAGGAAAAGGCAGTATGAGCGTAAGGCTTGGTGTCTCTCCTCGTTTCAATACAAAAACGTTAGCATGGAAATCATGAAAAGATTGGTTTCGCACGACGCACAATGCTGATTTTCCATTGTTTGTGCACTAAACCATTCACATTATGCACTATGCATGGTTCATGGTATCGAAGGGAAATCTCCTGGACTGCATAGCAATTGTTTTCTTAGGACTTGGACCCACGATTGAGAGTGTGAGGTTATCCCTTACCGTAGGGTAGAGGGTCGGTTTTCTAAGGGATTGTGAAGTGAGGAAGCATGGTATATCTCCTGGAAATACGAGAAATATAAAAGAGAGAAGTTTGTGCTCATTTGTGTTATATGTTTAGCAGCGCATCAAAGGGCCAATCCCTGCGATGTAGGAGAGCTACAGTGGGGCTATGACTATTAGTCGATGGAGTGCCTCCTATATATGTGTGACGAGGCGTTATGCCTAAGTACTTTGGGATCTCCCTCTGAGGAGTTTAAGGGAAATGTTGGACTTTAAACTATAAATGCATGAATTAAGCTTTAGGGCAGTTTGTCCTTTAGCACTAGATTGATGCTCTTGGTCCACGAGGCCGTGAGGGTGTTTGTGTGTCATGAGCATGAGGTCCGGCTAGTGCTATAGCCAGTGCCGGCCCATTTTAGGTCCCATCAGTGGTGCGTCTATCGGGAGCCACTTATAAGTGGTGGTTTTTGGATCTAGGGTTTCTAGGGACCAAAAGGAAGTTGGTTTATGTCCTCTGACAAGGACCGTCAAGCCGAAATCCAAAAAACCGAACATGCTAAGAGAGCTAGGTGGCAGTTAGAGATCGTAATCCGTTATTCTCCTCAAAGGAGTAGTCCAGTATGTATACGAAGCAGTGGTCTTAGTCACTTAACTTCTCCACCAATTCCATTAGGGGCAGGAGGAAGCATAAGTTCTTCCTCTTCGCCACCAAGTCTACCCACTTTAAGTGGGGGTGTGAATCCGTCACTTCAAGTTCCTACTGCTAATCCGATTGTCACCATGGCATAGCCTATTGCGATTCCTGTAGGGACGCTGGATTTACCAGCCTTAGGAGTTCCCTTGCCCATTTTTAATGGGTTAGTGGAAGAGGATGTAGAATTTCACATTTGTGAATTTCAGAGATTGATGTTCAATTATCGCATCCAAGACAAGGGACATCTCATGATGTTCTTCAATATGACATTAAAGGGAAGGGCTGCGGTATGGTATCACAACATAGAGTCTGGAACCATAACCACCATTGATCAATTCGATGCAGCTTTTCGAGCAGAATATGCCCCTAAAAGAGGTGGCCAATATTGGTTGCGGGTCCTGAATGTAACACGTCAAGATCCTCACGAGAATGTAAAAGCATATGCTAAGAAGTTGAAGGAAGTATTCCATAAGTTGCAAACTTACATTCCCATTCCACCAGCTGCCCAATTGCAATACTTTTTGCATGGGTTGGATTTTAATATCCAAGTACAATTGAGCAGTGTGGCCTTGGCAGATATAGACACCGCTATTACGCGGGCAAAGGGAGTAGAAGCACGATTACAAACGGCCTACTCCTCTCGAATGAATGTTAATGGGGGTTTAGTACCTAGTGGCAATCCATCATTGACGAATGGAAGTCAAGGGATGCCTATGACTAACCCTATTGGGAGAGGGAGGATGGTTTCGAATGTACCTTTATTACCGGCTCCTCCCAGTGTGATATGCCCATGGCAAGTCAGTTGGCTCCATCAAATGTTGGAGGCCAAGTTTCAAATTTTAATGTTGTTCCTGTGGGTCAACAGCCAATGCCAAATCAGATTGTTAGGCCAATGGAATGGCGAGTTGACGATCGAGGCTACGAATCGAGTGCATCTAATGTCCTTGGCGAAGTCAAGGATATGATGAAGCATTATACCGATATGATCTCCGAACAATATCGACAAATAGCCGTCGATTTTAATTTCTTAAAGAAGCAACAAAATTTGATAGGGAGTCGACACCCTGAAGAGGGTGGACCCTCTAGATTCAGTTGTAAATGGTGTGGTGGACAGCACTTCCCCAGAAACTGTCCAAATGTGAAATGTGACATTTGTGGGAAGTCGGGCCATCTAGCTGCTACCTGTTGGAGTAAGATTAGCTCTCTCCAACAAGGGAGTAAACAACCGGGCCCAATAAATCATAGAGCGCAAGGAAATAACTTGCAGCATAATGATGCACCAAGACAAATATTGCAGAGGGGAAAAGCAAATATAGAAGAGTTGCCACAAGGCAACGGAGTCAGCCTTATTGAGGCTGTATGAGTCCATGATGCTGAAACCTCTAACTTAAGAGCCGTGACAAGAGGCCCAAAGGCTAAAGAGGTTGACAAGGATAATACAAAGCCGATTGAGGAAAACCCTAAACAAGGGGATAAGGGGACGCAAGTCCAAAATCCTAGCATAGAAGGGGGACCGCTAAGACCGGTTGACAAGAAAGGCGACCCTAAGAAGGATGAGGAAGGGCCCAGAAAGAAGGCAAGAGCTAAGAAAGAAGCACCAAAACCGGTCCAAAGACCAAAAGAGAGGATGGTTTGGCGAGAAAAGAGAGCTTTGGCTACTTATCATGACTTTGATTTAGCGAGTTCTCTTTTGCGAAGTTAAACCAGATGTGAACCTCTTGCAATTGATCAAATTTTCTCCACGAGTACGCAAGGAATTTAAGAAGATCCTGCGTATTGGGTACATTGTAGAACCCTTGGGCATAGCACGAGTAGGGGAAGATTGGTTTGACCATGCTGAAAAGAACTGCCCTAGGGTTCCAGCTTATGTAGATGGAATATTAGTGGAACATGCCATTGTAGACACTGGATCCTTTGTCAACATCATGAGTTCAGAGTTGATGGAGAGGCTGGGCCTAGGCATCCAAAAGGACAGCTCCACCCTTCTGAGAATGGCTGATGATAGTCTAAGACAACCAGAAGGTTACGTTACTAAGGTCCATGTTACAGTTGCGAGTGTAGAATGATTTTTGGACTTTAGGGTGATCAGATTTGCAGGACGTCCTAGCTATCGAGTTTGCTAGGGAGGCCTTGGATCTTACGAACAGACTGTCAAGTCGATATACCCGCCAGTCGAGTGGTTCTAGGTAGAGGTGCTAATCGAGTAATAATCGATGTTTATCCTGAGTCTCCTCAAAGAGAGAGAGCTCCTTTATCGTCTACCGAATTAGAGACAGCAGACGATCCATCTGGTAGTGAGACATCATCCAGCGATGAGTCTAAAGAGGGGTCCACTACAGAGGATATTTATCAGATAACTCTAAATGAGCTGATAGAGCCGTAAGATAGGATAAGAGACACGGATGTGATTGAGTTAGACCTTGGCACGCCGAATGATTCGCGGCCAATTAAATTAAGTTCTATGCTTAGTTCAGCAGAAAGGGAGGACTATGTGTCCTTGATTTCCGTGATATCTTTGCTTGGAGTTATGATGAGCTGAGAGGCATTCCTCCCAGCTTGGCTGTTCATATTATTCCTATAAAAGAAGGCAGTCGTCCTGTGTATCAAAAGGTAAGGTGGATGCCTTTTGAATTGAGGGATGGCTGTTTGAGGAGTTACAGAAACTAAGGAAAGCTGGTTTGATCTTCCCTGTTCAACACACAGAATGGTGTTCACCTGTTGTTATCAGGAAAAAGAAAAATAACCAGATCCGTCTATGTGTGGATTTTAGAGAGTTGAATAAGCAGACGGTTAAAGATTACTACCCATTGCCATTTATTGACCGCATTTTGGATCAATTAGCGGGTAGGGAAATATATTCATTTATGGATTGCTTTGCAGGATACAACCAGATGGCAATTGCAGAGGAAGACAAGCTAAAAACGACTTTTATTACTGTCTTTGGTACTTTTGCGTACCATGTGATGGCCTTTGGTTTATGCAATGCACCTGGATCATGGCAACAAACAGTAGACAAGACCTTTGGTGACATCTCCCCAGATGAGTTGAAAGTATTTATTGATGATTTGGGGGAGCCCACTGTAAGGGAAAGGATGTTGATTATTTTAAGAAAATGCTTTGAGCATTGAGACAATTTTGTATCACTCTTAACCCACGAAAGTGCGTCTTTGGAGTACCTTATGGATTATTGCTAGGACATGTGGTCAGTTCAGTAGGGATAGCAACTGACCCTGAGAAGATCAAGATCATAGTTACTATGAGCCCACCACGCACTCCGAAAGAGGTTCATAGCTTTCTGTCGTCGATAGGGTACTATCGGAGGTTTATAAATGCCTTGGCAGAAAGAACGTTGCCATTAATGAATTTATTATCCTTTAGCTGTTTATTTGAATGGAGCGACCCTTGTAAGGTAGCTTTTGAGGATGTGAAACAGGAGCTAGTAAAAGCACCTATTTTAAAAGCACCTAAAAGAGGAGAGGTGTTCTATATATTTTCAGCAGCCACTATGCATAGTATTACTGCTGTTTAGCCCAAATCTGGGAGGAAAAATGGTATCATCCGATAGCTTTTGCTAGTCGGAAATTGGGCATTTCAGAGATCAATTATACCTACATGGAGAAGTTGTGTCTTGCAATGGTCTTTGGGACTAAGAAATTCAGGCACTACATCCTCTATGAAAAGGTAGTATTCTATACGAAGGCGGAAGGATTTAGATTGCTTATGAACAAGCTGTAGCCGCCTGATCGTTTGGCAAAGTGGTTAATCACTTTGCAGGAGTTCAATTATGAGATTAAGAGTAAGCCACCGAGGTTGCAGGGTATTGTGGAATGCCTTATGGATTTTGGGGAGCCAAAAGAGACTTTGGCTGAAGGAAGTGATATTGAGGAAATGTTTAAAATTGATACAGCTTCTATCCCATCTTGGTATGCTGCTATTACACACTATCTATCAACAGGAGAGACGGGAGCTGGTTTGTCAAAGTCTGAAAAGAGGAAAATCAAACAGCAAGCTTTGAAGTTTTCCTTGATCGCAGGGACGCTATATTAGCAAGGTGTTGATGATATCTATCATCGATGTGTGATGCCTGACGAGGTTCCTTTTATCTTAGAAGAGTGCCATGACTCTGCATGTGGGGCGCACTTCGCAGGACGGTTGACGGCACAGAAAGCTTTACGAGCTGGATATTGGTGGCCGTCTATCTTCCAAGATTCTTTTGAGTATGTAAAGAGATGTGATACTTGTCAAAGGCATGACAGTAGAGAGAATAGGAAACACCCACTTACGCCTATCATGGCTTTCCTTCCATTCGAGAAGTGGGGCATTGATTTTGTGGGTCCCATTACCCCGTCGTCTACTACCCAAAAGAGGTTCATTGTAGTAGCCACTGATTATTTTACAAAATGGTCAGAAGCATAGGCGACGAGGCAGGACAATGCAAAAGAGACCACAAGTTTCCTGTTAGAGCAGATTATCTGCCATTTCCGTCCACCGAAAGAATTAGTGTAGGACGGTGGAACCCATTTTCTGAATAAGGTGATCAAAAGCTTGATTGAAGCTTGGCACATCAAGCACAATAAAACAACTCCTTATAATCCGCAAGCAAATGGGCAGGTGGAAAGTACTAATAAACAGCTTGTGGGTATTTTGTCTAAGATAGTCTCTGAGAAGAAACAAGACTGGGACATGAAGTTGTATGTGGCAGTATGGGCGTATAATACCGCGTTCAAGCGAGCTATCGGCCATACTCCATTCAAATTGGTTTATGGGGAAGAGTGTGTTACCCCTTGAAATCAAAATGCCGACCATACGGTTTGCAATTAACCATTCTTTGGGAGATAAGGATTCCCTTTTTGAACGTTTCACGACTATAGCCCACCTGAATGAAAACTACCATATTTCATTTCAGCATTAAAAGTGGGGTAAGTGGGGATTTAGGGGCTGCCATTCCCTGCATTATTGCTGCGATAATTACCAGCATATGGGGGTTGCCTGATAGGGTACCTTTGCTGTCCTACAATGGCCTACATGCCCTCATTGCGACGGTATTTCCGACCATATCATTCAGCCAATTCTATGGCTGCAAACAAGGTGGCTGGTTTTTGAGCCGTTACATCAGCTGAAAGATGCGCATCTAGCCCATAAATGAAGTAATGCAATTTGGCCTCATCACTGCCTGCCTCAACATACATGGATAGGTTCATAAACTGGTTGGTACACTCCCTCATGGTGAGATTTCGCTGATAAAACTGATACCATTGCCTAGCCAAACGTTCTTTCTCTACCGGGGAGACAAAAACTTGGATCATATGCATCTTGAAATCTTCCCAATCATGAAACTGCTTATTTTCTCTTTGAATAAATCTCCACCATGTGTGGGCAAAACCTTCCAGATGAAGGGAGGAAAAAATAATCTTTGCCTCATTGGTACGGGGGTAAATGAGAAAATAGGCTTCCAATTTAGAGGTCCATTCCTTTGTTTCAGCCGGGGATGAGGACTTGCCATTAAACTTACTAAACACAATCTTGTCATGTAGCTCATTTGGCCGTTGTTGTCCATGAATGCCATGTGCTACATGCTGCCCATACATGCCTTGCTGTCCAAACCCTGGCTGTCCAAAATTTCCATGGGAGCCATGCTGCCCATGCATTACATGAGGACCAAATTGCACATTAGGACCTTGCTGTCCAAAATGATCATGTTGCCCAAAACTGCCATGTGCATGCTGCCCATTGCCATATGCATGCTACCCATTGCCATACGCATGCTGCCCATTGCTATGTGCATACTGTCCATTGCCATGTGCATGCTGCCCATGTACCCCTTGCATTCCATGCTACCCAAGATTTGCATTAGGCCCTTGCTAGCCATTCCCATGAGTGTGCATATAGCTTTCGTTATGGGGGAGTTGTGGTCCCAAGGATGGGCTTGAAGGATTCGGGAAGGAGGGGTTCATCATGTTGAGTGGAAGGCTCACACGTCTCATAAGTGCTATGGGGAACGCCATGGGTATCACCAAGACCTTGTGGGCTACACCTGGTCTCTAAAGGGGGAGGGCGATTAGCCTCACGAGGAGGGACATACTCCTTGGGTCGATCTGAGGGGGGTGCAATGGTGGGGATGACATGAAAGGATATTATGGTTGTGTACCCCACCTACATCATGTTGTCATAAGTTCCTCGCTTATATCCTTATAAATGAACATTGTTGAGAGGCCAATCGTGTGGATATTGATGATGGACTACCTGGTTAGATGGGTTCGAACATCTACACTTAACACGTCGGTGGTCATTATGACTCTTATAAGGCTACTCACTTATCACTTATATTTGATTTGCTACACCTATCCATAGCTGGCATAGTTATAGTGCTAGTCGATTATTATAGTCTGTCATGTACTATTTGACTTAGTAGACCACTTTCCTTTATGTTGTATTTTATCTATACTTTGTGTATATTGAAAAGCATGAGAAAGAAGAAAAGGAAACCAACAAGAAAATATTTTGGCCTCCTTATGTCTTTATGTGTGGTTGAGTGAGCTTCTCCTTATGTATATTGTGTGTGTCTCGGCACAGTAGCTTAAGTAAGTCCCTCTATCATGCGATTCGTGACATGGTATTAGAGATGAACCACTAAGAGAGGCTAGTTTTGGAGGCTAAATTGAAGGATAAGAAGCAAGGATTCGAGCAAGAGGGATCTCTAGAGCAAAAGATGGATGGTAAAATAGAGGTTCTAGCAATGCTAATATTGTTTGTCATTATTGTGGAAAATAGGATATATTACAGCCTAGTATTATGCTATTAACAAGGATGATATCTACATTGATAAATTGTAGCAATGAAACTATGCATTGTCTTCATGAAAAAATGAAGATAAACATGAGAGTTTGTTTGTAATATAGCATATGATAAACGTTTTTACAGAAAACGGAACACATGATGATGTATTGTATGCTGATTCAGATGCATCTAATCATATGACCAACCATGCTAAGTGGTTTGGAGAGATGTAAGATTTACAAAAGCTAGGTTATATGTAGATGGGTAATGATTCATATCACCCAATTGCACACATTGAAAAAGTTCCCTTATCCTTGCATGACAGTTAACCAGACAAATTCTCTGTCAGATGTATTACATGTGCCATCTATCTGATGCCAGGAGGCATATTCCACGGTGGATTCCGTGAGGTTTTACGGTGGATTCCGTAAACTTAGATGACCGGGGCTCATACGCAAAGAGGATTCTTTGTGCGAGAAGTTGATGGGGACGCCTGTCCTTTTCGGGCGTTTCATTAATTTAGTGTGTACATGGGTGATTCCATAGCGGGTGATTCCGCAAAATGCATATTAAATTAATAAACGTTTATGAGTTTAGAGTGCGCACTCGTAATAAATTAAGGTTAGGATTTATTTCTAACCAGTTGATTTATTTATGTAGCTGAAGACTGCTAGGTATTCACTTTTGTCGGTTTAATTGTGTTATTTTACTAACGATTGTGAATGCTTCAGTTGATGTGTAGAGATAGCAGCAGTGGCGGAGGAAAGCATTGGAGTCTAGCGGGTTTTCGACCTTTGGACTATATTTTGATAGGCGCCATGCCTATATTTTGATTATGTCTATAGAGACATCGATTATTTATTATTATTTTGTATGCGCTTATGCGCCTGGATATGTTATTTTTATTTGGACATTGAGATTGGGCGTGCCAGACTCTTTGGGCACCGTCCATTAGCTTTATTTTCCTATTTTTGGTAGAAAGCAAACTCAAAAGCTAAAAGCTTGTCATATTTTTGTAATTGGGCTATTTTTGAGCAAAAAGATTGGAAATATATATTAAATACATGCTTTGTGAAGCGCTCACACAAGGCATCGGGGAGATTCAACCCAATTTGTCTCTTGTCTCATGTCGATCTTGTTTTTACATTGGTTTTTGTGCTAAAAAGTAGAGTGCTTTGTTCTTGGGGACCTTTGGGAATTCACTACGTGAGCTACCTGCGTCCGATCTGCGCACCAGTGGTATCAGAGCGGAGCAGAGATCAAGGGCTTCCAATCGCTACCAATCTCGGGCGAAGGCGGAGCTCCAGGAACAAACGGCCTCTACAGTCAATCTCGTCGCGAACCGTCGATACAGGCAGACTTCTGGCGATCAAGAACCCCTGTTTCCACTCTCAGATCGTGAAGGACCACTCTCTGTCGGCGGAGGACCACTCCCTCAACTCCATGAACAAGTCGTGATAGAACAGTGAGAAATTTCTAATCTTCTTCATTAAAAAAAGCTTAGTTTTAAGCTTAAGAAGCTTATAACCTTCATAATCTTCAAATCGTTGGCAAGAAGATCATCCCGAAAATCGCGCGCTGTCAAAAACGGCCCCCCCCCCTCACGATCAAAAATGGCGGACTTACTGACTTACTTAAGCTTATTAGCTTAAGCTTAACTAATTAAGCTTAAGTCCTACTATACTCTGCAAGTTCTACTGGGCAGACAAGTCTACAAACTCTCGGTCACGCGCTTCAGAAGTCAAGTTTCGCAAGTCGACACTAATCAAGTCCTGCAAGTTCTGCAAGTCGGCTAAGTTCAACAAGTCAACAACCCTGCAAGTCTGTTAAGTCTGCAACTCTGCAAGTCAGACTAAATCAGAACTGACCAACGCTCGAAACTCCTAGAAGACTTGTTCGTTTGCAAAAACTCAGAACTGGAAAGTTGTTCGCAGCAAGCTGTTTTACCTATCTACAAGTTCGTTGAAGTACTTTCAGCAAACAGAGACAGAAATATTTCAGAATTTCTGAAAATTGAAGAAGAAAATACCCACAAATACATAGCCTTGTAACCCCAAATTTGAGCTACGCTCATCCCGCTAACTGATTTTGAGTGAGAAAGGTTTGTTGAGTTTTACAGGATGACTACCCCACATATGGATGATCCTATGGCTGAAGACGATCTACCCGAGCCTACCATGGAACAAAAGCTGGATCTTATCATGCTGCAATTGGACGAAGAGCGAAGAGCTAGGCAAGCCTTGCAAGCGCAATTGACAAAGCTACAAGGAGCGTCCACTGACAAAGAAGAACCTCAAGCTGAAGATTTGATACGCCGTACCATCGATGCCACTCTTGAAGCACAAACCATTCGCAAGGAATCCAAGATAAGTAAACGAAGTTTCAAGTTTCGCACTTTCAATGGCATAAGAGAAGGAAAGACTGTTTTATCATTCATTAGCCAATTTGATGACTATTTCCATGAGGAAACTTATCCTGAGAAAGATAAAATCAAGTGTGTTACTAATCATCTGATAGATAGAGCATCACTTTGGTGGACTGTCGTCCGCAAGAGCATAGAATGTCCTGCTACATGGGAAGATTTCAAGAAGAAGTTCATGCAAAATTTCCTTCCACCGCAATTTCATGAGAAGGCTATCAAGCAATGGGATTTACTTCAACAACGGGATCGTGAGCCTATTCCATAGTATACAGAGCGTTTTTGGAATGCACTTTTACAGCTACGCATGCTTGAAGACGTACCAGAGACGACCCATAAGCGGAAGTATATGTCTGGACTTCTTGGACATTACTACGCTGAGGTGAATATGTTCAAGCCTGCTACCCTTGAAGATGCCATCTCCTTAGCTCACGACACTGAAGATAAGTTACGTGGAAGAGATCGACGACCACAACCATTCCAAGCAAACGGTAATTATGGATCTAAACAATTCAATTCAAATTTCAGAAGGTTTAATCCAGGTCATTTTTCATCACCATCTTTCCGCAAGAATTGGCCTAAACCACTTGCATTACCAACCACTGTCAATCCAAATCCTAAGCCTATCCAACAAGCAAATCCAAATATACCCAGACTCCCAGCCATTGCAAATAATGTGACCAAAGCCAAGCCTATCGTATGCTACAAGTGTCACCAGCCAGGCCATCTCGCAGCAAATTGTCATTCAAAGAAGCCATCAGCACATATCAACTACCTTGGAGCTATGGACGAAGACGAGCATGAGGATATGCCGGATTTCACTGAAGAAGAAGATGATCCTACTACTACTTCCGACACTTTACCAGGTATGCCTACTTCACATTCATTGTTGACTATGAAAAGTATGGTGCATGGAAAAGAAAGAACTGTATTGCATGATGACGGTAGTACGCATGACTTTATTTCAGCAAAATTGGTAAAGGAATTGAAATTGCATACAGTACCTACGCACTATCGCACCCCGGGGGTATGATGCCAGGAGGCATATTCCACGGTGGATTCCGTGAGGTTTTACGGTGGATTCCGTAAACTTAGATAACCGGGGCTCATACGCAAAGAGGATTCTTTGTGCGAGAAGTTGATGGGGACGCCTGTCCTTTTCGGGCGTTTCATTAATTTAGTGTGTACATGGGTGATTCCATAGCGGGTGATTCCGCAAAATGCATATTAAATTAATAAACGTTTATGAGTTTAGAGTGCGCACTCGTAATAAATTAAGGTTAGGATTTATTTCTAACCAGTTGATTTATTTATGTAGCTGAAGACTGCTAGGTATTCACTTTTGTCGGTTTAATTGTGTTATTTTACTAACGATTGTGAATGCTTCAGTTGATGTGTAGAGATAGCAGCAGTGGCGGAGGAAAGCATTGGAGTCTAGCGGGTTTTCGACCTTTGGACTATATTTTGATAGGCGCCATGCCTATATTTTGATTATGTCTATAGAGACATCGATTATTTATTATTATTTTGTATGCACTTATGCGCCTGGATATCACTACAAGGGACTGGGGCAATAGCGACGCCGATTAGCGACGGCGTTTATCGGCGTCGCTATATGCGTCGCTATTTGCGTCGCTATACGCGTCGCTATTTGCGTTGCATTTGCGACGCAAATAGCGACGCAAATAGCGACGCATATAGCGACGCCGCAGGGAAAAAAAAGCGCGGCCGAAACCAGAGCGCCGTTTTCATTTTGTTTTCTTCGCCTTTTGAGAGCGAGAGCGAGGGAGAGAGCCAAGGCTTTGTGAAAGAAGAGGAGGAAGAGACTTGTTGCCGCCGCCGCCGCCACCGCCACCGTCGTTGTTCGCGAAGGAGAGGAGGAGCCCTCGTTGCAAAGAGAAGCCGCCCACGCTCGCCATATCTCATTGGTGAGTCTCCCTCTCTCTTTCTTTTACTTGTTGAAGGTTTAAATCGTTCTCTTTTGTTTATTTAGGAGAGGAAAAGAAAGAGAAGGAGAGGGAGAGGGAGAGAGAGGGAGAGAAAGAGAGGGAGAGGGAGAGAAAGAGAGTGAGAGTGCATTCTCTCTCTCTCTCTCTCCCTTTTGCTTGTTTAATGTTTAAATTACTTTCTTCTTTGCTTGTTTAGGAGAGGAAACGAGAGAGTAAGAGAGAAAGAGTGGGAGAGGGAGAGGGAAAGGGAAAGAAAGAGAAAGAGAAATAGAGGGAGAGGGAGAGGGAGGGGGAGGAAATAGGAGAGGGAGAGAAAGAAAAAGAGAGGGAGAAGGAGGGAGAGTGCATTCTCTCTCTCCCTCCCTCTCCCTTTTGCTTGTTTAATGTTTGAATCACTTTATTTTTTTCTTGTTTAGGAGAGGAAATGAGAGAGAAAGAGAGTGAGAGGGATAGGAAGGGGAAGGAAATGAGAGAGGGATAGAAAGAGAAAGAGAGGGAGAGTGCATTGTATCTCTCCCTCTCCCTTTTGCTTGGAGGATGTTTAAATCACTTTATTTTTTGCTTGTTTAGGAAATGAGAGAGAAAGAGAGATAGAGAGGGAGAGGGAGAAAAAGAGAGGGAGAGGGAGAGGGAGAGGGAGGGGGAGGGGAAGGAAATGAGAGAGGGAGAGAAAGAGGGAGGGGGAGGGAGAGGGAGCGAGGGAGCGAGGGAGAGGGAGAGGGAGAAAGAGGGAGAAAGAGGGAGGGAGAGGGAGAGGGAGGAGGAGGGAGGAAATGAGAGAGGGAGAGAAAGAGAACGAGAGGGTGAGGGAGAGGGTGAGAGAAAGAGAGGGAGAGGGTGAGGGAGAGGGAGAGGGAGAGGGAAGGGAATGAAATTTAAGATAATATACGTATCGATAATGGTATGCAATGTGCTTTGCATACGGCCACGTACTTCATCAAAATTAACCCAAAATTATTGTTATAGAAGTGGAGATCCCTTAAATTGAGTATAGGATAATTTCTCTCAGGTCTTATGACTATGAGTAGAATTGATTGAAATAAATTTTATTACTATAGTTGTAAAATTTCATAGATGGCGCGCATTAATTTTAAAATGGATTACTTATACTCAAAGCCGAGATATAACAAAAAATTATCTACCGGGACAAACAAATCGTTGAGCATGATACAAGGCCGAGATATAACATCGGAAAATCTCTCGACTACTATATACAATGCAAGGTTTATGGTCAACTTGCAAGTTGACGTACATCTCCAAAAAGCTATCCATTTAAGCCTCGTTTGCTGTAATGTAGATAAGATGGCAAACGAAGAAGGTCCTATTGTTCAAGACCGCGAGTCGTATCTTAATCAGCGTGTCCCATGTCCTTGCTCTCAATGCAAGTTGGCAATTAGACGAAAACGTCGATTGTCTATAGAACACGTACGACGATTTGGCGAGTTTCAACCTGAGATTATTGATCAGGCGATTGCAGATTTTCAGCAAACGGTATTTTCAAGTTAGCATTTTTCATGCATTGTACTCTCAAGCTAATTGAAAACCATACACAATAAGATTGGGTCTTGTTGGCAAATTTTGTGTCCAGGGGGGTGATGTCTCGACCCAAGGGGGAGAGCACCCTTTGCGGCCAATTAGAAGAGTTCGTGGACGTGAGATGGATGGATGGCAGGAGCCAATAGACCACTCGCAAGGCCCATCTATATCGTCAATGCCAGAGGAGACAGACAACCTTCCCGACTTGCCTACAATCTTGGAGCCTGAGATGGAGGCAATGATCGATGCATTGATTCCCATGGATGTTGAGACATCTGACCCGCTTAGAGAGGAAGCATCCATACCATTATATGATGGGTGCCGAGTATCTCGGTTGAAGACATTGCTTGCACTCTTAAGTGTGCAAGCGAAATACGGTTGGAGCGATACGAGTGTGACTGAGTTATTCAGGTACCTTGCATACAGACTTCATTGTTTTTTTTTTAAACAGTATTATTGTAAATATGGATGGATTTTTCAAGGTGTTTTATGATGTTTTCAGGTTATTGAAATATCATATATTGCCACCTGCAAACACCATGCCTGAGTCTCGTGATGATGCACGACATGTTTTACGGAAGCTTGGCATGGACTACAATAACATCCATGCATGTATCAACGACTGCATATTGTTTCGAGATGAATACGAGACTATGGAGACATGTCCAAAGTGTGGTGCTCACAGGTATCGACAGGACTTGCAAGGGCAGACCATCCCTCAAAAAGTCCTCAGACACTTTCCGCTCATCCCCCGCATAAACCACATGTTTCGCACGTCTGCCATGGCAAGCTTGACAACGTGGCATGTGCAGAATAGGTCTACGGATGGAGTGCAACGAATATCAGCAGATTCGCGCGCATGGAGCCACATTGACTCTACCTTCCCAGGCTTTGCGCGAGAGCCAAGGAATCTTCGGCTCGGTCTCGCCATGGATGGTGTGAACCCATTCGGTCTGCGCTCGACTTCTTACAGTGTGTGGCCTATAGTGCTTGTCAACTACAACATTCCTCCATGGCTTTCTACGAAGAAAGGACATCTCATCCTTAGCTTGCTCGTCCCGGGCCGCTACAAAGTAAAAAATATGGACGTGTATCTTCGTCCATTAGTCGATGAGCTTAAGATTTTGTGGGAGGAGGGGGTCACGGTGCAAGATATGAGCAGGCGCGATGGTCGGCGGTCAGCCAACATTCGAGCCATTCTCATGTGGACGATGCATGACTTTCCGGGATTGGGAGAGTGCTCAGGTGAGCAGACATTTGTTCACGCCGGTAATATCTATATTTTATTTCATTCAATCAAGTATTCACTAGGTCGTGGATCGCCTTGCAGGTCTCGTTACCTCAGGTTATCATGCATGTCCATTGTGTGGGCCACAGTTAGACTCCCGAAGGTCACGAACCATGAAGAAGATGGTATATCAAGGACACGCCACTTTCTTGCCGGAGGATCATGAACTCAGGGAAGGTTTTCTTGGACGACCTCCAGCACGTATGAACGCTGCAAGCTGGTACGAGCTGAAAATGGTAAACCCGGAATCACATCCAAATGGAATGCGACGGTTCTCAGTTTTCTACGAGTTGCCATATTGGACCCACTTACAGGTCAACCACTTGTTGGATCCCATGCATATTTTCAAAAATGTGGGCAGCTTGCTATGGGACCACATCACAGGAAAGAGAGACACTATAGGGTCACGAATGGATTTAAAGGAGGTAGGTAAGATGGAGGCGCTTTGGCCGCAGTCGAGTGCTGAAGGGGGAGTGCAGCTTCCTCGCGCTCCCTGGGTTTTGTCTACCAAAGAAGAGCGCATTGTGAAGCAAGTAATCAAGTCTATCCGCACTCCGACGGGTATGATGCGTTCTCTCAGGTCCGCATTTTCTAAAGATGACCAAATGTCTGGTCTAAAATCCCATGATTGGCATAAGATATGTCAGGTTTGTGAACAGAATGGATTTTAATAAGCGTGGACATTTTGAAATTTGAAAAGTGACCATTATTCTTAATGCTTTCTCATTTGTGGCAGTTTGTCCTACCGATCGCGATCGCGGGATGCCTAACTCCAGAAATTCGTGGGGCCATTTACAAGCTGTCGACTTTGGTGCAATGGATCTCACAGAAAGAGATTAAGACGTCCTCTATTGAATCCGCAAGGCGGGGAGCAGTTGAGACGGTCTGTCTCTTTGAGAAATACCTGCCCACTAGCATGCTCACGATACAAGTTCACCTTCTTGTGCATCTTGTGGACGAAGTGGAGATTGCCGGACCTGTCCATACTCGATGGATGTTCTTCCTGGAGCGCTTCATGAAAACCCTGAAAGGCTTTGTGCGACAACGAGCTCGTCCGGAAGGTAGCATGGCGGAGGGTTGGTTGGTGTCAGAGGCATTAGTGCATATCTCACAATGGCTACCAACGGTGGAACCAGACAATGAAATGCTATGGACGCTCAAGGACGATGACAGGCTGACTGGAGATGTGGTGGTTGGAAATGGGGTAGAAAAAAGAATGGATGCCTCAATGGAAGAGAAAGTGAATCGCTTTTGTATGTTGCACCATGCCTCCATGGAGACGTGGCTCGCCAAGTACCAGATTGCAAGGCAAGATCGAGAGGAAGCGCGAGCTGAATTCCGACGCAGTACGCGTCACCGACCGATTCGATATCCCGAAGGCATGGAGGAGATGCCGCAGTTTATGTCAACACGATGGTTGCATGGAGCCTTGATCGCAGCATCCAGCGAAGGGGCAGAGGTCTCAATGGAGGAGTGGGAGTTCTCGAGGGGATGTAGTCCAAAGGTAATGAGGGGTTTAGAATGTGTCGTATCTGAATTTGTTTGCTACATCTAATTTGAGTGTTTCAATGTGCAGTACAAAATATATAGTGCAGCGTGGTCGCGCGGACGGCATTTTCGGGTGGAGCGTATTGACAAAATGCGCTCCACAATGGACTGTGGTGTCATGGCAAGGTTTGAGCAAGAGAGCCGGCGACGAGCAACGGATCCGAACACGGTTGTGGATGAGATGGAGTATTTTGGGAATTTGCAAAGTATTATTACGGTGGATTACCGTAGCTTCTCCATGATAATATTCGATGTGCAGTGGTTCAAAGTGGTACTTGGAGGAGCTGGCGCAACGGTTCGACGAGGTCCATCTGGATTTCTCGAAATAGATTCCGAAAAAAAATGGATGGATTTGCGCGACACCTTTGTGTTGCCGGCACATTGTGAACAGGTAATCTTCTAGTCATTTGCTTGCTAATTGTAATACGACATGCTTTATGTCACAATGGTTTGAAGACGGTTTGTAAGTGTTTGTGAACAGGTAATCTTCTATCCAAATCCCCGACAACCTCGATGGTGGTATGTTATACCTTCAACTCCTAGAGGTGCGAGAGTATACGATCAAAGCGATGTTCCAGGCATAGATGAAGAATATATGCAAATAGAGGGATCGAAATTACAAGGGGTGGAGGCCACCGCAAGCTTGGAGCCCGCATCGGCTAACAATGATGGAAATACAGAAGTCGTAGAATTTTTTGAGAACGAGGCAGACTCGTTCTTTTGTGGTGACATGTCTATCGACCTTCCAGTGTATGCAGAGTTATGTCAGGAGATTAACATGGGACCATAGAATACTTCATTCTTGGAGAATTGTATTACTCAATTCGTTGTTTAGATCTTCCATAAAGGTAGATAAGATATGCATTTTAAGATGGATTTTTCAAAAATGATTTATATTAATGCGCTTTGTATAGTTTCAATTGATTATTCTAACATTATTTTTTATCTCTGCAGGTATCTTTATTTTCAGGATGAGTCGAGGGATGAGCGATGAGGAGTTTCAGGAGATGATGGCACGTATGTCTCCAGATCAGCTCGCGAGATTCAGAGAGATAGCAGATCAGGAGCTGTCTCGTTCTTCGTCAGGGCGCTCTGCTAGATCAGCTTCAGTGCGATCAGATGCTTCAGCTTCGAGCAGACGATCTCGACGCTCGCGACTTGGGCCAGAGGGAGGGACTGCGACTGCAGGAGGATCAGGGGGGTGCTGCTGTGGAGACACGGACGCGGTGTCTCCGTCTCGTCGTTCAGCTAGAGCTCGGTCACCTCCAGGATTTGTCACACCTGTGGGGACCTCCACTCCAGTTACTCCGGCTTTTGCGCAGCCGTCGGCAGATGTCACGCCTTTTGGTGGCACTCCTTTTGGTGGCACCCCCTCTGGTGGCACTCCTTTTGGTGGCACCCCCTCTGGTGGCACCCCTTTCAGTGGCACTCCGGGAGAGGGTACCCCCGTCGGTACACCGGATGTTCAGGGGTCTCCTGGATATGCCCAGGAGCGTGGACGGAGATGGGAGAGGGCCCATACGAGGCACACTCCTAGGGATTATGGATACCTAGTGGATGGCAGGTCAGGAGCTATCATCATGAATGATGAGGGGAGGAGGGTGATAGCTCGCATGAGGGAGTTGTGCCAACAAGTTTTTCGGCACAACGTCCTGGATCATTGGAGGAACATACCGGAGGGGAGCAAGGAGTACATAGTAGCATCCTTGCATGAGGAGTTCCCGGTGCCAGCCGCAGTGGATAGATTCTCTACGGGCTGGATGATGGATTGCATGCGTGCATACATGTCACATAGACGATCCGACGCACGCAAGGCAATCAAGAGTGGGGCTCCAAAGCCCGAGTGGTTAGATACAGAGGACTGGCGCCGACTGAGGGAGGAGGCTACAAATTCGCCAGGACGTTGGAGTCAGCAGCGGGAGGCGGCGAGGGCACGAATCGAGGCCGGATCGGTACATCATCTTGGGAGTGGCGGCCACAGGACATATTTGGAGGACTTTGTAAGTTTCTCTTTTGTTTTGCTTATTTGTTTTTTTGAGATATTATTTGTACTGACAATCATATTTCTAACAGTTAGCATTTTGTTTTCTTTGCAGCACTCCATTACAAATCGTGATCCGCAAGGCCTTGAGACTCAATATGCAGAGAGGCACGGTCTCAGATCATTGATCGACCGATTGTACAGACGCGGCGGCCCAGTAAGTCTCTCATCTTTCATGTCCGTAGTTACCATGAGATATTTGAATGCATTATTGTATGGTGGATTGATATGTTGTTTCTTTTTCTGCAGAATCCGTTTGATGCTCCTTTGCAGAGGGACGAGCTTTCGGGGGACGACGATTTGTAGCTCGCCCTCGGATCCTTAGCGCTCACATACCTTTAGTTTTTAGTCGCCCGATCTATGTAGACATTTTCTATGTATTAGTGATATTGTTTTATGATTGTACCAATCGCATTTTATGCGATATCATGTATTTATTTCATCTATCAGTTTTATGATTTCAGTATAGATTCTTTTTGTTTGCAAACGCTTTGTATGCAGCAGTGCAGAAACTATTTTGTATGGCTCTCATACAGCACACAGTGCTATATGTGGCAGGGCAGCTTGCTGCCCTGCCACAAAATTTTTTTTTCCTCTGTTACCGTCGCTATTTGCGTCGCAAATTTACTGCAGACGTCGCTATTGTCGTCGCTATCAGCGTCGCAAATTCTCTGCAACCGTCGCTATATGCGTCGCTATTTGCGTCGCTATATGCGTCGCATTTGCGACGCATATAGCGACGCAAATAGCGACGCATATAGCGACGCAAATAGCGACGATTCCATGGCGTCGTCAATAACGACGCTTTTTCCGACGACGGGGGCAAATTTTGTTGTTTGTATTTTCGTCGCTTTAAACGTCGCTATAAGGTCTATATCTTGTAGTGTATGTTATTTTTATTTGGACATTGAGATTGGGCGTGCCAGACTCTTTGGGCACCGTCCATTAGCTTTATTTTCCTATTTTTGGTAGAAAGCAAACTCAAAAGCTAAAAGCTTGTCATATTTTTGTAATTGGGCTATTTTTGAGCAAAAAGATTGGAAATATATATTAAATACATGCTTTGTGAAGCGCTCACACAAGGCATGGGGGAGATTCAACCCAATTTGTCTCTTGTCTCATGTCGAGCTTGTTTTTACATTGGTTTTTGTGCTAAAAAGTAGAGTGCTTTGTTCTTGGGGACCTTTGGGAATTCACTACGTGAGCTACCTGCGTCCGATCTGCGCACCACTATCATAAATAATTTAGTTTCTATTGGTCAAATGGTAAAGCAAGTGCTGTAGGTTTGACTTGATACAAAAGGTTATTTTGTGAATGATTTTAATGATAAGTATAGGTTGGTGCTCACAAAAGAAATTAGAGTTGGTCATATATTTACTTTAGATGTTGACATTTTTGATATGAATGCTCTATGTATGCTAAAGGAGAAGGAGCGGTGCAAACATTGAAATATGGCATAAATGTATCAGGCATGTAAATATGCAAAGACTGAAATTAATACTATCTAAAGGGTTGGTTACATGGTTTTCTGCTTTTAGAGTTGCAAATAGAGATGTATATGAAGCATGTTAGTTTAGTAAGCAGGCAAGACAAATTTTTTGCATGATAGAGATGTGAGAAGGAATATACTTGATGTTATACATATAGATGTTTGGGGGCCTACATGGAACATATCTCTTGATAGTAGCAAACATTTTATCATGTTTATTAATGATTGCTCAAGAAAGCTATGGGTTTATTTCATAAAGGAAAAGAGTAATGTGTTTAAGCAGTTGAAGATTCTCAAGGCTGTTAAAATAGAAATAGACTTGAAAGTTAAGAGTGCCTCTCTAATGGGTTCAATGACTTCTTGAGGTTTCATGGGATAAAGAGATAGTTTACTTACAAGCATATCCCATCATAAAATGGGGTTGTAGAAAGGAAAAATATGCATATTATAGAGGTTGCATGGGAATTGATGGCCGAAAAAAATTCACCAAAATATTTTAGGTCTAAATCTATTCATACTATTTTCTATATTATAAATAAAACTCCCATAGATGCACTTCATTGAATGATCCTCGGGGAATGCTTTATAATTAAGAAGTCAAATGTGTCACACTTGAAAATATTTGGTTGTGCTGTGCATTGTTCATGTGCCAGATGAGCTACAAAAGAAGCTTAATCCAAAGGCTGAAAAATGTATTTTCATTGGAAACTCTTTAGAGTAGAAAGAGTATCATTGTTATAATCATATCACATGTGAGTTTAGAGTGAGAGAAACATTACCCTAGGATGTAGGAATGCATTGATGGCATCTTGATAGATAATATTCTGGTAGTCCTGGGCTCTTCCATAAACATTATGAGTATGGACTTATTGGAGATGCTTGGTTTGCCCATTCAGAAGGATGTTATAACTATTCTAAAATTGGTCAATGAGAGATTGAGACAACCAAAAGGAATAGTCTCTTAAGTACATATAATAGTAGCACATATTGAGTGCGTTCTTGATTTTTTCTGTTATCCGATTTGCTAGGAGAACAAGCTATCATTTGTTGCTAGGACAACCATGGATATTACACTCTGATTGCTTGGTAGATGTCCTAGCTGGTCAATTGATCTTTGGGCATGGGTTGAGGAGAATAATTTTGGATGTTTATCCTGAACGCCCCCATTGAATAAAAGGGCACCACCTCCCACTACAGAATGGGAAACACTTGAGGGAATCTTTGCCACCACCACTAGAACTTTGAGCTGCTCCAGTGAGTCTAATGAGGGTTCCCACAATGGAGGAGGTCTATCAAGTATACTTAAATTTGCCGATAGGGGCAAAAGATCGAATACATGATGCTGATGCAATAGAGTGGGATCTTGGGACTCCTAATGATCCTCGTCCAATCAAACTTGGTACTATATTATTTTATGATGAGTGTGCACACTATGTACTACTCCTATATAGGAGGATAGGGATATATTTGCATGGAGCTATGATGAGTTGAAGGGGATTTGCCTACTATTGTCATGCACATAATCCCATTGAAAGAAGTTAGTAAGCTAGGAAAGTAGAAGGTTAGACAAATGCCTTTTGAGTTGAGAGGGCCTCTTTTTGAGGAATTGATGGGTCTAATGAAGGCATGTCTAATCTTTCATGTTGAACATACTAAATGGTATTCGCCGATTGTGATAAGGAAGAAGAAGAACAATCGAATCCGCCTATGCATAGAGCTGAACACACATATAGTAAAGGACTACTATCCTTTTCCCTTTATTGACGAGATTTTAGATCAATTGGCAGGGCAAGAAATGTACTCTTTTATGGAATGCTTTGTGAGCTATAATTAGATGGTCATAGCTAAGGAGGATAAGTTGAAAATGATGTTCATTAAAGTTTTTGGTACCTTTGCATACCATGTCATAGCTTTTAGTCAATGAAATGCTCCTAGGTCTTGGTAGAATGGATGAAAAGACCTTTGCCAAAATCTCCCTTGAAGAACACAAGATTTTTATAGATGATTTGAGGGCGGCTATGACAACCTATGTAATAGACAACTCCTCATTCTATGTAAGTGCTTTGAGCATTGTCGTGAGTATTGCATAGTGTTAAATCCTTGAGAATGTGTATTCAGAGTCTGTTATAGCTTATTGCTTTGAACCAATTAGTCCTTGCTTGTGCTTCAAATAGCCATGGTCTTTCTAGAAATAGAGGAAAAGAGACCCCATAAGAGTTTGGCTTCACCAGCAAATAAGTTTAGTAGTAATCTCTTCCATCCATGGGAGTCTTGACATAGGGGAGAATGCCAAGAGGCTTGATTTTGTTTTGATCTGCATGCCAAATGAGCCAAACACAATGTTCATATCAAAATATCATGACTTGCTGCGAAAAAATCTTTGCAACTATTGCAATCATCTTCAAGAGACGTTATGATACAAGAAAAATTTTATTTTGCTTGATATTTGTATTTTGTTTGGTAGACATATGATTTGAATGTAAAAATCTATATAAATCAATAATCCATAATGAAGGATAGCAAACCATGGCTTTTGTCATGGGTGTGAAAAAGTTTAGATCTAGAGCATGGCAAGATTTATGGAGGACGGAAGATGAAGACAAGATTCACGTTGACATAGTCAATGTAGACAATTGTTACACAAGTGAATTAGGTTCCAAGATGGAAGCTTGGACTCAAAAAGATAATCTTGTGTAATGGACTCACAATGACAATGACACTAACTAAAAGAGGAAAGCATCATGATACTGTATTCATTCCATATGAAAGTGATAGTCAAGTACAATGCTTTATAGTAGCAGGGTAGGTAGCATTCTACACCACTGTGCTTATGGGATTTAGGACATCTCTTCCTAGAGCATACATCATTTGTCATTTCTCAACACCCCCCTCAAATGATGAGTTTCTACACTTGCTGGCTTTTGCCCCCCCTACATGGTGACATGGCCTGGGAGACTCTAGGCAACCTAGTCAAGTTAAAGCTTGAAACTTTACATCTTTGGTAGGGGTTTTTACAAAGTAAATCCACTAAGGGAAACATAGAGATCCACTATGGGAAAAAAATATGAAAGATACAATGAAAATTCTTTAGAACAATCTATTAGAGTTGTTGATGGTAGTGGAAGCATCTTCTTCTTATTCTTCTCTTTCATTCATGAGCTCATTTTGGTGGTTACCATTCTGCTTCTGTTGTGCTCTTTTATGGTGGAAACATTCACTAGCTATATGGCAAGTCTTACCACAATAATGACATGTTATCCGATCTTTGTTGTTGGTGTTGAATCCTCGACCTCTTCCTTTGGGTTCAGCAGCTCCTTTGGTGTATAAGAGATTTTCCCTAGATGATGGGACACCATCTTTTGCATTCTTGTTATTCAGTTTGTTCTCTTCATCAAGAAGAGAGTGCTCAATATCTTTAAGTGAGAGACTTGGAACATCACTTAGGGTGGACACACGATTCTCATATGGATCCTTATTTACACTTGCAAGCAGTACGACTATTGCTTCATCTTCATCAATATATATTCTTAAGAGCTGCAAGATGGGTTTTTAGACTCTTGACCCTGTTATATGTATGGTCATGGAAGCATTGTCTTTTATATCTAGTTTATAAAATTGCTTGAGTAATTTTACCTTTGAATTCTTTGCTTGCATACCAAACATCCTTACAAGTTCCTCCCAAGCAATTCTAGCATCTCTAATGCCAGAGATATGATGTAGCACATCATCACTTAGTCCCCAGGCAATGATGTCTAGTGCCTTGCTATTCAAATTTTTCCATTCTTTGGTTTTTGGAGAAGCTACTACAAGGATCCTGCTTTTTGAATCTTATTTCCCATCATTTGCATCCCCTTCATCATCTTCAAAGAGATCCTAGAGGTCTTTCCTCATGAGGTGGTACATGGTATTTTCCTTCCAGGCATGGAAACCTTCTCCATTGAACTTTGCTATTTGATCAAGATATGCCATGTTGATAAGCTTCAATTAATTAGCAAAAGAGTTGTATTTCAATGTGTCAAGAGACACAAGTGCAAGGTATTGTGAAGACACACTCTGTAGTATCAAGAGATACTATGTCTAGTTTTGAGCTTGAATCTTCTCTCTGCTTGATGAGTTGAGTGTTACTTGATGGTCTTCCAAAACTTCTTCCAAAGCCGAGTACTTGAGTGGTACAGTAGGTCAATGGGTAGAGATCTGATTGAGCTCAGAGGAGGAGTGAAAAATTAAAGTGAAATATGAGCTTGAAATTAAGTAGCTATGGCTGCCCTATTCTAGGGTTTTTAACAGGCAACTGAACTTTTGTATGGTACAGCTCGTACAATTGATGATTCGAAGTAATACTTGGTGGGTAGTAAGCTTGGATATGGAGCTCCAATTTTCCTATAGCTGCAGGATAAATCATGTAGCAAGCTAACGACGACAACTGTACTACCATGTTCAGGTGTATTTTTGATAGTGTGACAGGAAACGTGTAATACTGAGCAACTGGGAGGCCAATGTCCCATTGTAATGTGCCAAGCAGGAGCGTAGGGAGTTCAAGATTGTTTTCCCAAAAAATATCTTGGAGAGATATGAACTGTATATGGAGATCCAACTCCTCCAAGTCAGGTAGGTGTTGTTGTCTCCACAGACATAGTTATGGAAGTGACTCTGAAAAGAGGCAATGCTGAAGCTATAGTTTTCCAATGTCAATGATTGAGGTGCGAGGGAGGAGCTCCGGAAGCAGAGAAACACTTCTCCAAAAGGAAGTTCAGAGAGACTTGGCTTGTGGAGAGAGGTATGAAAGCTTCAAGTTGACAGGGTACTACTGGCTATGGCTGCCATGGAAGCTTCGTTGAAGGTAGGAATGCAAAAGAAGCTAGAGATGGGGTCCAACACTCAAACTGAGCTAAGCAAAGATAGAGAGGAGCTAAGTCATGCTCATTTGGTCTTTGATACCATGTGAAAAGCACAGATCTAGAGCATGGCAGGAGCTATGGAGGATGGGAGATGAAGACAAGATTCATGTTGACATAAACAATGTAGACAAGTGTTACACAAGTGAATTACGTTCCAAGATGGAAACGTGGACTCGTAAAGACAATCTTGTGTAATGGACTAACGATGAAAATGACACTAGTGGAAAGAGGAAAGCATCATGATATTGTATTCATTCCATATGAAAGTGATAGTCAAGTACAATGCTTTATAGTAGCTGGGTAGGTATTATTCTGCACCACTGTGCTTATGGAATTCAAGACATCTCTTCCTGGAGCATACATCATTTGTCATTTCTCAACAATGGGGGAGGTTAGATCGTATCTTATGTTTTCTCTTATTATTTTTAAACTTCTTAACTTATCTTATTTCTCTTATGTTTTATAAGGCTATTTGTATCTAACACTTGAGATACTAGATTTGCAACATGGACCACTTCATAATAGTATTAGAGAATAGAGCTTCGAATCATCTTACAAAATATGATATAAAAGGGTAACCATGGAATTCATTTTGCTAGTGCTCAAATGTGACACATTTTACTAAAATGCAAAATGCCTAAGTGAAATGATCGATTGAGACATGATTTTTAAATGGGAGATAATCATTCATATTTTTTTGAGGGTTTTCACACACTCTATATATAGGGTACTATCCTTATAGATCTTGTGTACGTGAAAAAAAAACATTATTGGTTGACATGAAAGGATTTTCATGGTATAAATAGATCATTTGAATTGATTATTCATTAACAAAATATCTCATATATATTATTAATTTTTTTAAGTTGGCATTTCACTTGGACAGGCCCAAAGGTGAAACATTTTGGAGTGAAGTGCAACATTTTAGAGGTGAAAATTTGTAGGGTTATCTTGCAAAAACTACACCACTTCAATAATCACCACCACACGCAATATCATCATCTATCCCAAGTAGAGATTGAGTATAGACCCATGAGTTTTGCTCTAACACATAAAACAATATTGATATTTATTTAATGCTATAGTAAGAATCATTTTTATCCCGAGTGCAATAACCTTAGGAATAAGTTTATATGGAACATTCAACATTGTGAGAGAGTGAAAAAGCTTTCTTATCACATCATTCTTGGGGCGCTAACATGATGAGGCCCTAGTTTTATTCCCAAGAAAATCGAAATTTAATTTTGAAATATTAAATTAATTTACATAAGTCATCTTCACAAGTATGCCACAAAGCATTGTAAAAATCTATAGAGATATCACCAAGACCAAGAGCCTTACCTTTTCTCATTCTTCCCAAGAGGTATTGTAGTTCCTATATAGGTAAAGGCCAGTTTAGTAATAAGGACACATCTTTATAAAGTTTCATTTTCAAAGGTGCCAAAAATCTATAAATCCTCTCCTCATACCCTGTGAAGGCTTGTCCAAATGTTTCATCAATGATGACAAGTGCCATCTTAAGATGTTACTAATACCATCATCATACTTCACCATAAAGCCTTAGTGATCCTCAATAGCAATTAGGGTACCTTTTTCTTATTGTTTATTTAGCAATTGAAAAGCCCATTACAATAAGATTCACCATCCAAGGTATTCCAACATATTAGGTGAATCTTAATGGATGAAACCTTATCAATCTCCCTACACTTGTTGAAATATTCAACATTCTTGAATGAGCATAGAAAAACCATCTCATGAGCCAAAAAAAGATATTTAAGAGAAACCAATTCTAACAAAATCATTGAATCAAGAAGCTATCTTTCAACAACAACTTTATTCCTCCCATACTTTTGACAAATACTAGTAATAACTTGAATGCAATGGATCCAATTAGAAGACATAGCCATCTTGATTGATAAAAGACACTTCCAAAACGTTCTTAATTATAGTTAGAAATGTTTTCCTCTCCAAAATGAAGTTCTAAACTTGAAAGGGAGGATGACCATGTCAAACCATGGTAAGGTGGCTCATTATTGGTGCTTCTTTTAACAAAATATAATAATAATAATAACGAAATTGGGGATTGTGTGCAAATCATGTTAAAATGTTTTGGAAAGTATACATTTAGAATATTTTTCTAAAGTGCTATCTATTGATACATATAAATCCACAAAATTCCACATCCATATACTACATTTTGACATGAAAAGGGATAGTGCTATAGTGCTATGGTAGTTAATAATTTGGATACAACTATGTGGGTGACCTTAATAGCATACTTTCATTAAATGGTTGTAGATATTCCTCATACACAAAAACTTGCATCTTGTTAAGATTGGGACATGGTGAGAATTTATAAAATCACCAAGGACTAAGAATGTGATATCTAGGGGCATCCACTCTGCCAAATGCATAGAAGTGGTCATGTTGAGCTCCATGGTGCATGCCATTTTTCCATTTACTAGTAAGGCCTTTAACCTCTTTCTTACAACTAGCAACCATCTTTTCCAGCTTCTCATCCCCCAAGGCTACAATATTCTAAGCTTCCAATCCCTTTTTAGCTAGTTTCTCAATCCAGACGCATAGCACTTGATCACACCCATTCTTCTTAGATGCTCTCTTATCGCCCATCATCTTAGATGCCTTCTTGGCACTATCCTTCATGGTGCTCACTTTCTATTAGCTTTTGTTAGGGCAAGGTCTAGAAAATTCCCAAATTCATGGCACATGTAATAGAATCTAGCAAAGGAGAAAACTTAACTTCACAAATGATCCAAAAACCTTTGTCCTCATGTAGCTCAAGCACTTATCATAGCTAAACTCAATGATCCCACCTAATATAAGCATTTATATTTCCCCTTAGGTTTGAAGAGAGAGCAAGAGTAAACATGAATTTATTTAGAGTAGTATCTTGATCTCAAAGATATATTGAATATTTGGAAAAGAAATCCACACAGGATGTTAAATGAGTAGAAGATTTGCCAAAGAAAAGCTAGCCAACAAAGGAAATAATAGACAAGATTTCCCTCTTAGCTAATCAAACATGAAGGATTACATTCCCTTTATTATTTGTAATGAATGAGTACCTCATAAAACCCTTCTCCATTGAAAATTTTGTATATCACACATTAGTGAGATTGGTAGGTATTAAGGAACTAATGAGTGAATTTCTTATTAGAAAGATTCTTATCAATAACTTAAAACAACTTTCATGGAGAATCCTAATATTATCTAGTGAAGACTAATTGAATAAGGAGTGAAGCATTTGCACTATGAACCCTCTTTTGTGAAGCCAAGAAACAGAGACTCTTTGAACAACTGATTTTTGCATATAAGAGAGCCATAATTTGAACTTTACCTCTTACATTGATGGGAGTTGTCAAAGCACGCCAATTTAATCCTCTATAGATAGCTCTCCTTGTATGCATCCATATTTCCTACAAAAACTCACGCCCAAGCAACAACTCAAAGCATAAAGTTCTACAAGTAGCACCCAAGAACTTCCTGAAAAAGGTCTTGGTCTTCTTTGTTTCCATGTGTGTATAATACAAGTGGCTCTTGAGATTGCATTTACAAAGACACTTTACAAGCAAGGAACTTGTACATGGTGTGAATTCTTTACAAGGAAATTATTTCCTCTTCTTCACAAACTATGGAAATGCAGTAACATCTTCATATTGTTCTTCTTGTACTTTGAAATCACTCATTTAATATGGAAACTATAAAACGAGAGTCCACGCATTAGAGAGTTGCCATAAAACGAACTCAACACATGGGAATCCATAAAGTATGATTGCAAAAAGAGTAGCAAACAAAGTAAGGAAAAGATAAAGAGCCATCTTTCTTTCACAAGTCTTTATTAGAAAACCCACAAGAAAATGCTATATTTGTACAATATGCTCAAATGCATTAGACAAACATCCCTCCCCAACAAGGTATTACATCAATAATTCCTCTTGGCAAAGTATCAATGATCACAATATGGATGTCTAGTTGTAAGTTGTGATTACCACAAAGCACTCATGTAAGGTGTGAATTTCTCCTATGACTTTGAAGGGAAAACTATCAACATGTACATGCCAAATCTAGGGTTCAAGTAAGTTCATAAAATGCATGGGTTACTAGCATTGCATTTACAACATTTTTGTGAGACAACTTATGACAAGTTGGTTTATCTTAGTCAGCTCACAAGTTTCACACAAGAGCAAGGTACTTTAGCAAATATATCAAAACTCTAGGAACTCAACTTTAACTTTCACACTTGTAAGATCTATTCAAGAAGAGCACACTCCAACACCCACAACTTAGCCTTTGAAGTAACAAAATACTAGAGGCAAGAAGCCTCGTAACGATATGATATTCGACTTAGACAACCTCCCTTTATGAGGGTGCTAATCAATCAAAGCATTAGCCTCCTCAATTATCTTCTTCCTCCTTCAAAAAGAGTTAGCAAAAGATCTCTTAACTCCCCATAAATAGAGGATGAAAATAAAGATAAACACTTTGTAAGACCATAGTTCAAGGGAAGAGAGCTTCTTCAATGTTAAGGAAAGATAAGACTAATATCCTTTAAGCTCCCTCAAGAGGATGATAGCTTCATTTGAGCCTAGTATGATGCCAGGAGGCATATTTGACGGTGGATTCCGTGCCACGGTGGATTCCGTGAGGTTTTATGGTGGATTCCGTAAACTTTGATTACCGCGGCTCATACACAAAGTGGATTCTTTGTGCGAGAAGTTGATGGGGACGCCTATCCTTTTCGAGCATTTCGTTAATTTACCGTGTACATGGGTGATTCCATAGCGGGTGATTCCACAAAATATATATTAAATTAATAAACATTTATGAGTTTAGAGTGGGCACTCATGATAAATTAAGATTAGGATTGATTTCTAACCAATTGATTTATTTATGTAGGTGAAGACTGCTAGGTATTCACTTTTGTCAGTTTAATTGTATTATTTTACTAACGATTGTGAATGCTTTAATTGATGTGTAGAGATAGCAGTAGTGGCGGAGGAAAGCATTGGAGGATAGCGTCTATTCGAGTTATCATCTATATTTTGATGGGCGCATACCTTAGGCATGGCACCTATATTTTGTCGCGCCTATTTATTAAGACATTGGATATTTATTTATTATTTTTGTATGTGCATGGGCGTACGATTATGATATTTGTATTTGGACATTGTATTGGGTATGCCTGACTCCTTGGGCACCCGCCCATTAGCTTTATTTCTATTTAGCACTAAAGCGAACTCAAAAGCCAAAAGCGTGCTATTTTGTAATTTGGGCTATTATTTGAGCTTAAAGATGATTAATACATAAAAATACATGCTTTGTGGAGCGCTCACACAAGGCATGGGGAGAGATTGCACCCAATTGGTCTCTTGTTCATGTCGTGCATGCTTTCTACCTTGTTTTTTGTGCAAAAAGTAGAGTTCTTTTGTTCTTGGGGACCTTCCGATACTCACTACGCGCGCTTACGGCATCCGATCTGTGCACCAATGGTATCAGAGAGAAGCTGAGATCGAGAGTTTCCAATCGCTACCCATCTTGCGCGAAGGCAGAGCTCCTGGAATGATCGAGCTCTACAGTGAGTTTCATCACGAACGGTCGATACAGGTGGATTCCTGGTGGTCAAGAACCTCTGTCTACAAATCGCGAAGGACCGGCCTGAGGAAGTGGAGGACCACATCAATATCTTCTTCAACAAGTCATTTTGTAATAGAGAGTACAGATAAGCTTTATTTCCATATCCACAAGTTCAATAAGCTTTAAAATAAAGCTTAGGGAGTTAATAGTAAGCTCTATAAAAGCTTACTTAAAATAATTTCATCGACCAGTATCGCGGCATGCTGACGCTGTGATCAGCGGCGGAAAAAATGCCCCCCTCCCCAAATTTGTCGTCAGTTTCAGTGTTACTAAGCTTAAGTTACTTAAGCTTTATAAAAGCTAAATCATCTAAGTAATCTCCAAGTTCCTCAAGTTCTATCACTCTGCAAGTTCACCAAGTCCACAGAGATCAAAATCGACTTACCTCAATTACTCTTATAAGGACGGTTCCTACACAGAAGCACAGAACTACAAAATTATTCCCTGGAAGACTCTATTTGCATACGCAGACTTGCTGAACCAGTTTCAGCACACGCAGAAGGTCATACACAGATTTTACGAAGACTACAAATCCCGCAACCACAAAAGACAAAGACCGTGAAAGCCCAACAAAAATCTATAAGCCTTGTATACCTGACTTTGAGCTACGCTCATCCCGCTAATTAGATTTTGAGAGTGTGAGATCTTTTGGATTTTTACAGGATGAGGGAACAAAATATGGATGATTTAATGGCTGAAGGCGATCTTCCTGAACCTACGATGGAACAAAAATTGGATTTAATTATGATCCAGCTTGATGAAGAACGAAGAGCCCGACAAGCTTTGCAAGTTCAACTAGCCAATTTGCAATGATCGACCATCGACAAAGATTGACCATAACCCGAAGATCTTATCCGACGTACCATTGATGCGACGCTCGAAGCTCAATCCATTTGCAAAGAAACAAAGATAAGTAAAAGAAATTTCAAATTTTGTACTTTCAATGGAACTCGAGATGGAAAGACTGTCCTTGCATTCATCAGTCACTTTGATGATTACTTTCATGAAAAGACTTACGCTGAAAAAGACAAAATTAAATGTGTCACTAATCATTTAGTCGATCAAGCATCTCTTTGGTGGACCATGGTTCGTAAGAGTATTGAATGTCCCACTACCTGGGAGAGTTTCAAAAAGAAGTTTTTGCAGAATTTCCTTTCTCCTCAATTCCATGAAAAAGCCATAAAGCAATGGGATCTTCTACAGCAAAGAGATCGTGAGCCTATTTTCCAATACACCGAACGTTTTTGGAATGCCCTACTGCAACTCAGAATGCTTGAAGACGTACTTGAAGCGACTCACAAGTGCAAGTTTATGTCTGGATTACTTGGGAATTACTACGCTGAAGTCAATATGTTCAAGCCTACAACCCTTGAAGATGCAATTTCTTTGGCTCATGACACTAAAGACAAGATTCGAGGAAGAGACAAGCATTCACAACCATTTCAAGCAAATGGTAACTATGGTTCTAAGTAATTCAATTCAAATTTTAGAAGATTCAATCAAAGTCGTTTTCCTTCATCATCTTTCCGTAAGTCTTGGACAAAACCACCTGCTTTGCCATCAAATACCAATCAAAACCGTAAGCCATCCTCACATCCAAATCCCAATATTCCTAGGCTTCCTGCCATTGCCAACAATGTATCTAAAGCCAAACCTATAGTCTGTTACAAATGCCATCAACCTGGACATCTAGTAGCCAATTGCCAATCGAAGACGCCACCTGTCCATATCAACTATCTTGGAGCAATGGAAGAAGAAGAACGTGAGGAAATGCCTAACTTTACGGAAGATGAAGACGACATTGCTACTCTTTCAGATATTTTACCAGGTATGCCAACTCCACATTCTTTGTTGACAATGAAATGTTTAGTGTATGGAAAAGAAAAGATTATTTTGCATGATGATGGTAGTACACATGATTTTATTTTTGCAAAGTTAGTGAAAGAATTGAAATTACAAACTATTTCTACACATTATCGCATTAAAGCAGCATTCTTAGGCACAGGCTATAATGGAACACAAGAGGTGCATGACTTAGAAATTAAAATTGGTGAATACACTGAACGAAGGAGTTTTCTAGTTGTACCTTTACATTCAAGTGATATTATCCTAGGTATGCCTTGGCGTCATCAGCATAATCCTGACATAGATTATTCCACGAATTCAATTAAAATTTATTTTCAAGGAAAACAAATTACATTGCATGGTATGCACGCATCTCATAATTTTCCACTGCTTACTCATACTCAAGCTAAACGTGCATTACGTAAAAGTAGTAAATCTTATTTAATTTGGGTGAATGAACTTCAAGCTAAAGAAAAACATATGCACCCTAGGCATAAAGAATTCCTTGCACAATTTAAAGATTGTATTTCTGAAGATTTCCCACCTGGACTACCTTCTTCACGTCTTGAAGATCACAAAATAGATTTAATTCCTGATACACAACCACCATATGTAAAGCACCATATAGGCATAACCAGATTGAACAAAAACAAATTCAAAATCAAGTAGAGGAATTATTAAACAGAGGATTAATTAGACCTAGTAGTTCTCCATTTGGCGCACCTGTTTTACTGGTAAAGAATAAGAATAATACTTATCGCATGTGCATAGATTATCATACCCTGAATAAGATTACAATTAAGAATAGATATCCAATTTCTAGGGTAGATGATCTTATAGATAAACTACAAGGTTATGCCATATTCAGTAAGATAGATCTTAAATCTCGTTATCATCAAGTGAGATTAGATAAATCTGATATATTTAAAATTGCATTTAGAACACAATTTGGACATTATGAATTTCTAGTGATGCCTTTTGGATTGACTAATGCACCTGCTACATTTAGTCGCATGATGAATTGCATATTTCTGAAATATCAGCATTGTGTTATAGTATTCTTTGATAATATATTGGTATTCAGTAAAAATGAGAAAGAGCATTATGAACATCTGTCTTTGGTTTTCAAGTAGTTGAAAGATAATCAATTGTATGCTAATCCAGAAAAGAGTGAGTTCTTTCAAATAGAAATTGAATATCTAGGTCATATTGTGTCATCAGAAAGTATTAAGGTAGACCCTAAGAAGATAGAAGCAATATTGAATTGGCCCATACCCAAAAATGTGCATGAGTTACGTTCTTTTCTAGGTCTTGCTAGTTTTTACAAGAAGTTTGTGCGAAATTTTTCATTACTTGCTTTGCCTTTGACTAAACTTTTAAAGAAAGGTATTGTTTATCATTGGTCTGATAATCAACAAAAATCTTTTGATTTATTGAAACATGCATTAACCCATGCTCCTATATTACAACTACCTGATTTCAATAGACCATTCTTTTTAGTAGTTACTGATACTAGCTGATCTGGATAGGAGCCATACTTATGCAAGATAATCATCCCATAGCCTACTCTAGCTGTAAACTGAAACCATCTGGACTTAAATATTCCACTTATGATAAAGAATTGTTAGCTGTAGTACAAGCTTTAAGACAATGGAAACATTACCTAATGGGTTCTGAGTTTATGATTAAGACTGACCAACAAAGCATTAGACATCTCCTTAGTCAACCTCAAATATCTGACCGACATATCAAATGGCAGCTTTCATTCAGAGTTTTTATCCTCTTATATAGTATCAACCAGGAAAACTATCTTACAATGATGGATTCATGTTTTATGAAAAGAGATTATGTGTTACAGTTCTATTTAGATCTTTTGTTTTGCATGAGATTCATTGTCCTCCATATCAAGGTCATAGAGGTATTATATCTACTTTACGTACATTGACTGACGATTTTTATTGGCCACATATGGACATGATGTATCTAACTTTGTTTCTGAATGTTTAGTTTATCAAAGAGTTAAGAGACATCATGGTAAACAGTATGGTTTACTTATGCCTTTATCTATTCCATCACGACCATGGGAACAGATTTCTATGGATTTTATTACTGGTTTACCTAACACTAAAGCTAACCATGATATGATTTGGACTATTGTAGACAGGTTTAGTAAACAATCATATTTCATTCCATGCAAGAAAACTTTAACAGCATCTCAAGCAGCACAATTGTTTTTGAAAATTGTGTTTACTAATCATGGTTTACCAAAAGCTATTATTTCTGATCGTGATTCTAGATTTTGTAATAATTTTTGGATTACTTTGTTTGCTAAATTAGGAACAAAGAGTGATTTTTCATCTGCATTTCATCCTAAAACAAATGGTCAAACAGAAGCTACTAACAGTACTATTTTAGATATTTTATGTGCTTACACTATTTCAAAACCACACACATGGGATACACATCTACATTTACTCCAGTTTGCATATAACAATACACCACACACAACTACAAAGAAAGCACCGTTTGAAGTGATTTATGGTTATAGATTGTCTACACCTGTTGAATCTTTATCAAATAAGATTCAGAGTGCTGATGATATTGCTAACATGCACGCTACTATTTTTGATGAAGTTAAAGACATGATTGCCAAAGCCCAACAATCATATACAAAGCAAGCAAATAAGAAAAGACAAGCCATGAATTTCAAAATTGATGACTATGTTTGGTTAAGAATAGAAAAACGTAGATTACAAAGTGTAGATAAACACCCAGTTGTGAAATTAGCACCTGGATTCTATGGACCATTTAAGATCATTCACAAAATCAATGACAATGCATTTAAGTTAGAATTACCACCACATTGGAAAATTCACAACACCTTTCATATTAGTTTATTAGGACCCTTTAGAGGCCAATTACCTGTACACCCTGTTTATGAAAACCCACCTTTGTTAGATGAAGTGACTGAAATCCTTGAGCCTGAAGCTATTATAGATACTGAATTTATGATCACTAGAACTAGTCGTAGATATTCTAGATATTTGGTCAAGTTTAAAAACCATCCTATTGAAGAGGTCCAATGGATGCACGCTAGAGACTTAAATGCTTTCCCCACTCTGTTAGCTCCACATTGAGCTAATAGCAATTGAGGACAATTACTATCCCACCCCGGGGGTATGATGCCAGAAGGAATATTTCACGGTGGATTCTTGAGGTTTTACGGTGGATTCCGTAAACTTTGATTACCGGGGCTCATACACAAAGTGGATTATTTGTGCGAGAAGTCGATGGGGATGCCTATCCTTTTCGGGTGTTTCGTTAATTTAGTGTGTACATGGGTGATTCCATAACGGGTGATTCTGCAAAATACATATTAAATTAATAAACATTAATGAGTTTAGAGTGCGCACTCGTGATAAATTAAGGTTAGGATTGATTTCTAACCAATTGAATTATTTATGTAGCTGAAGACTGCTAGGTATTCACTTTTGTCGGTTTAATTGTATTATTTTACTAACGATTGTGAATGCTTCAGTTGATGTATAGAGATAGCAGCAGTGGTGAAGAAAAGCATTGGAGGATAGCGTGTATTCGAGTTATCATCTATATTTTGATGGGCGCATACCTTAAGCATGGTGCCTATATTTTGTCGTGCCTATTTATTAAGTCATTGGATATTTATTTATTATTTTTGTATGCGCATGGGCGCACGATTATGATATTTGTATTTGGACATTGTATTGGGTATGCCTGACTCCTTGGGCGCCCATCTATTAGCTTTATTTCTATTTAGCACTAAAGCAAACTCAAAAGCCAAAAGCGTGCTATTTTGTAATTTGGGCTATTACTTGAGCTTGAAGATGATTAATACATAAAAATACATGCTTTGTGGAGTGCTCACACAAGGCATGGGGGGAGATTGCACCCAATTGGTCTCTTGTTCATGTCGTGCATGCTTTCTACCTTGAGTTTTGTGCAAAAAGTAGAGTTCTTTTGTTCTTGGGGACCTTCCGACGCTCAGTACGCGCGCTTACAGCATCCGATCTGTGCACCATAGTATGATTCTCAAAATCTATCTTTGATTGGTTTGCAGATAGTAGCTTGGAACCTTGTTTTGGTAGTACTTTTAGCTCTCATTCTCTTATTCACCTCAACAACCCAAAGCCACTATCAAAATATTACATAAATCTTTCATGGTTACATACAATAAAATGGGAAAAGATAGCCTAGATGATCATATTGTTCACTCCAAACTCATTGATACATCTTGAGATGACAAGGACGAGATGATAGCATTACTACACCATAATGGTATTAAGCCCCACCGTAATCATTGTAAAACTCACTTTCCATTTTATAGTGCTATTGGAGTACTCTCTTTTTTAGTCATATTCAACTAAGACAATATGCACTTACTAATCCACCTTGCCACAAATTGCACATGACATGTCCTTCATGCCAAGTACCCAACTCATTTCCATGTGTCAACACTCTCACAAGATTGCTAATTCAATCTAACTCCTCATTGATGTCAAGATATGCTAAATATGGCTACTATGAAGCTTCAAGAGTAGGCACAATATAGTACGTGAGTAAGTCGATGTGTTCTTCACTAATAAGACTTGTAAGGCTATTGAACTAAATGCATAACAGTTGGGACATTGGGAGGGCTTCTATTATTTTAGAAGCTATAATTTTCCTGGCAACATCTCTCACCTTGTCTTTGACACTTTCCTCTATCTTATAAACATGTATCAATCTCTCCACTCCAAGAAAGCAAGAATATAAGAATAGCTTCAAGGTGTAGTGAGCTCACCTATCTTAGATTCTCATGTTGTAGTTTGAAAGTTGGAAAGCTTGAAGATGGCAGTACAACCCAAGCAAGGGTGCCATCGCTCCTTTCCTTCCACCTCTAAGCATGCCAATGATGACAATAGAAGATGAAGAATAAGATAGAGAAAAAGAAGATGAGAAGAAGAGCTCCACCTCCTCGGATCCCTCACTCTCTCACAATTTAAACCTTAGGCTTAATAAAAGCCTTGAAACTAATGAAAAAATTGTCGAACAGAGGGAAGGGTCAATGTGTCTCCTCATTTTTGCTCAATGCCTCTCCGATTCAAACCCATTTGGAGAGAGAGAGGGAGATTCTCAATCAGGGCAGGAAGAGGAACAAGATGGTTGCAAGTTTTCCCATTTTAATGGAGCATTTAAAAATCTCATTTTTTAGTCTTTCTCTCTCCTCCCTCTCTCTACCCTTAAGGGGCAATTGATGCACATGAAGAAGAATGAAGACCAATTGAAGGATGCTTGCCCCGGATTGCTCCAAGATCAAGAGGAGAATGAGGGGAGATGTTTAGCATTGAAGATTTGTTACTGGTTGGTCTGTTGGCAACCCGAAAGAATTATTAAAAAAACCCACAACACGCAATAAGCGGTATGCCTCATTTTTACAAAGGAAATTTGCTTCTTTTTTATGTTTGATGGTTGAAATGAGATTTACATGGAACAAAATTTTGTTTGGATCTTTTTTGCATTATGATTGAGGGATGTACATAAAAAAATTGTAGACCCATAATGATAAATAGTCGCAATAATTAAATTATGGCTCGAAAAGCGCCTATTTAGTGTAAAAATGAAGGATTTATAAGTTTTGGGTGGGGAAAAGAGATGTGCATGGGATAAAATTTTGAGACAAAACATCTTTCAACTGTCATAATCAATCCATAGTCATAAATCAAAAAATAATCTATTTTTATGCACAAATAAATAAAGAAAATTAGCTAAAAATGGAAAACAATAAGATTTTCGTGTTATAAAAATCTAGAAAATTATGATTCGTGGTTGTGACCATAAAAAAAGTTGAGGCATGAAGTTTGGCTTTGTTTATGTGTCATAGTTCATGTTTTTTCCATTTTATGCGAAAAATACATACAAAATAATACCCCACACCTATGCAACGCAAAGCATAACCTAAACGTTAGAGGGAAAGGGTGATGATAAGAGATTGAGAGGGCTAAGAGGGTGTGAATTTTTGAAATATTTGATTGTGCATTTCATTTAGAATTTCGATAATTCAGTTTAAGGGCTAGAAGCACGAGCAATCGATACTAGTCTCCATACATCGAAGCATACGTTTAGTGGAAATCATGAAAGGGTTGTTTTTCCACATCACAAAATGCTAATTTGATGAATATTGTTTGTGCACTAATATCATATGCACTATGGATGATAAGAAGAAGAAGAAGAAAGTAAGAAGAAGATGTAGAGGATCCCTTTACCTCAATCCCTCACTCAAGCTACCTCTCATTCACGTACACAAAACAATGGAAGCTAGATAATAGAATGGAAGGAGTGAATACAAAGGTTCAATAGTTGCACTAACAAAGCTTTCATAGCATGGATGCACCAAAAGGGTAAATACAACTGAGACCTCCCATCCTTATATATACCAAAATTAGGGTTAGAGTTAGGCTTCTTCTCTAGGGTGGCACCCTATTTGCATTTTAGGGTTTTTTTTTTGCATTTTAAGGTTTGCATCCCACTTTGTATTTTAGGGTTTCCACAATGTGATTAGGGTTTGCATCATTTTTGGTTGTTCTATCCTCTTTGTGGAATTTAGGCCGATCCTTCCTTGAAGCATGATTTTACCTTAACCTAAGTAGATGTAGCCTATGCTATTCTAATTACAGATCTAGATATGCAATCCATACAATAGTTATGGATGACAATACAATGTGCACATATATTATGAGCCCACCTTCACAAAATAATACAATGATGAATATGATGTATCCATGAAGTACCAAGAATAATACAAGTGTCTAAAAGGTAATAGACTAAAGCTCCAAAACTAATAATATACCAAAGATTAAATCTGATAGTTATGCTTTGACTTTGCATTTCTAATTTGCTATTAACAAAGGCTTTATTAAAATTCTCATTTTAATCTTATCATAGTCCCCCCATTCCTATACTATAAGAGTTAACTCTTTTGTAAACTCTTCACTTCCTTGTTATGAAGAACCATTGTTTAACTTTTACAATCTTTTCCTCCAAATCATGTGTAGTATCTTGGAGTCCTTCATACATCAATTTCCTTTGAAAGGATCAAATGCTCATCGTAATAATTTATTAGAGGTTGTATGACATTTACTATAGTGACAAGACTTGTACAACACTAAAAACTAGCATGAGATGTTAGAAGGGTTCTTGAATTATCCTAGGAGTGCCCATTCTTGTGCATTTTTAGCTATTTGTGTAGCTAACACAAGTTGAAAAACCATAATGTACATAATTTATAAGAGCCTTTGTAAGGTTAGCAAAAAGAGCCTTTCAATGTGTGCTACATAACTCTCTAAATCCATGACCTTCATTTTGTTCTTTGTGCTTTAAGTACATGCTCAACTTGATTGCTCCTTTCCTTCCCTTGTCCTCTTTTCCTGCATGTAAGCTAGAAAGCAGACATCGAACACTGACAAGCTTGAAATAAGTTTCCTTCCAAAAACTTGCTCCTACTCACACACCTTTGGGGCTCATCGTTGTCAAAGGTTTTTCTACTAGCTCCAAAAGATGGTATCCATAAATAATGTGTTAGACATCTATCGTATGCGTAGATAATGGAATCCTCCTTTTTAGACCAGTATCTTTTCCTTTGCATGAAAGAGTGAAGAGGACTTATTTTAAAAATGTCTCTTAACATTTTCCTTTATATATCCGTGGGAGCATGACAACAAATGAAACAAGAAATAAAAAGAGAAGCCAGGACTACATTGTTGGTATTACCAACAGCATTGAAGTTGACTCCTTTCAGCTTATCAAATCTTCTGTGTTTCTGCAGCGTAGATTTGGGACCGCCCCCCCCTGAGGGCTTGATTGATGAGCTAGAGCCAAATATTTACTCACAAGTGCGCCCGTGATGATGGGAGTCTGGAGAGAATGTTGGACAGAGAGAGCTTGTTGTAGGGGGGAGAGAGAGAGAGATGGGACGAGTTAACACCCACAACAGCGGCGGCTACGGCGTCGGGGCCGCTGGTGTTCTCTTCCTGATCGATGGAACATGCGAAAAGCTGCTCTAGCCTCTCTCTGTCTGTGCGCCGAGCTGATCCTTCTCGATCCGGCACCCGACGTCAAACATCCAGATCCTAGAGAGAGATCAAGAAAGACATTATATCGGCATGTTTGATTGAATGACACTCTGATGTATATTGATGTATATACGGCCCTTGTTCCTGCTGCACCAATAGTTGCAAGTACCTCCTATGGACACTCGCTCTCACCTTTCTAGTGCGCCTTTCCAATCCCAATAGTAAATAGATTGGACATCGCCATTGTCTTTGCATCAATATATCCATCCCTCGTACAGTTTTACGCCTACCATTGTCATCTTGTGTTGACCTCCAAGGGACAACATCCTACCTCAAGAATTGAAGTCTTATTAAGCTCTCAAGTGAGGTCCGAAATTCGCAAATCCTTAAAAGTCGTTTCATGGTGGAGGAGACCTTAGTTTCGGTGTGGAAAGTTGGAGATGGAAATTACACGTTTTGCTGAAAATCTGCTTGCTCTCGTTTAAATGTGGAAAATTGAATATCGAAACTACAACAAGCTTTACTTAAAAACTATTGCTTGCCTCATAAAAAGGAAAATTACTAGCATGCATTGCTATGGGAGAGAGAGATAGCCTTTGATTCTAATAATTGAAGAACATATCCTCATTCAATACTTACACCAAATAATCACACCACATTGCCATGTGTGTGTGTGTGTGTGTGTGTGTGTGTGTAGAGAGAGAGAGAGAGAGAGAGAGAGAGAGAGAGAGAGAGAGAGAGAAGTTTACTAATCCATGATATGCTTTCACTTTGGAACCACGAACCATGCTTACAAGGGAAGTGGAGTTAGGGTGTCATATAAAGGAGTTATTTACATATTAAATGTTAAAAGCGGTGTAAGCCACAGTTATTTGCCAACGACACATTAAGGAGCCGATGGGTGCAGATGGAATAAAGGCCACTGAATACAGCACATGAGCAGAAAGAATATCCTGTTGCCTGACAGAAACTCTTATAGTTGGCAATAATGGCATTAATACTAGCATACAATATTGATGTTGTAAATTGGTCATAACATGTAACCCTCATAGAAGTAAAATTGTAGAAAGATGGGTTGTTGCTTGGTTTCTAGTATCTCCCTCTTGAAGATTATCAGACCTTATAAAGCGTCATCTAGCTTATTAATTGAACTTCACAATAAAACAAATCATTGCAAATACACTATATGACACTTTGTGAGATCTCATGACCTTCAACACAATACATCTATATCCCGCAGAAGTTTATAGGGGTACGGAGTAATCAAATAAGAAATATCAATTAAGGCAATCTTCATGGATTGAAATATCGTGCAATCCTATCATACATAATGCAACATTCAATCTCAACACCTCTTGAGTGTAATCTCTTTGGACTTGTAGCTCAACTACATGGATTTTGAACTCTTCATTGGCTTATCCAAAAAAAAGTGAAAGTTATGCAAATGATGGAACCATTGATGGCTTTAGGTCAAAGGTAATCAAAGATAGTCAAAGTAAAATGGAGGTTGGGAGAATATCAAGTAGAGCTAGCTTATCTTGGTTTATCCCAACTCATGCTTTTGGCACTATCTTTCTAGGAAGATATTTGCATGCAATAAGAAGGATGTGATCGAATAGGAAACTTTAATCCACCACATGAGATAAATCCCTCACAATTGATTGGAAGTCAATGAAGAAATTACACAAGGGTAAGTGATTTTTTTGATCCACAAATCTTCTAAGGAACTAAGAGAGTTATCATATAAGACCCCAAGCCCAATGTTATATTTCAATTTTGATTCTAAAATATGAAAGAAGACAAGGGTATATGGGTACCTTTTGACTCTAAGGAGAGGTAGATGCGAGAGAATCTCTTCAAATATCATCTAGAACAATATATGTGTGATCTTGATTTTTTGTTAAAAGGTGAAATGATTGCAAGAAGGGCTACAAAGACTTAAATATATGATGACTTGACCCAACAAGGCATTATAAACTTTTAGAGGTGTAAAACACATTCTATTTTGAATGTAACTATGTCTTTAAAATATTCATATAGTGAGTGTCTTTTCATTTCTTCTTTGGATCAAAATCCGAGGATACTTAAGTTGTTTTATTACTTAACTCACATGCTCCCATGCATACAACACTCAAGTGATAGGATATCAAAAGTCAATCAGAATGTGTAGTTAAAGAGGCAAAATATAAAAATGGGTTGAGAATATGTTGTTTTTAGCTCTATACAAGAGGTAATATACAAAAAATGAGAGAGAGAGAGAGAGAGAGAGAGAGAGAGAGAGAGAGAGAGAGAGAGAGAGAGAGAGAGAGAGAGAGAGAGAGAGAGAGAGAGAGAGAGAGAGGGCAAGGGGACGCTAGGGATGGCACTTGGCACCCCTAGAGGCTTTTGGGGGAGGGGGAGAAATCTGACTCATGGCCTCTCCACCCAAAATATTTCAATAATAAGATTTGAATATTCTCCACTAAATGGTTCCAAGAAGAAGAAAATACTACCAAGACATGAAGAGCTCCCAAGGTTAGGAAGGATAAGAGGCCCAAGGTAGGCAAGAATAGCATAAAGGGTAGCCTTAATTAAGAAAAGAAAAAGAATAAAGATAAGGGACCCAAGGGTGATACAACTACAAAGGAGAAGGGTCGGAGGAAAGAGAAGAAAAAAGTTAGAGAATTAGAGAAAGTGAGTCTTCAAGGAAGAGTCGAAGAAAGACACCGAAAAATGTTGAGATGTAGAGAGAGAAGATATGTAGAGATATGTGAGAGAGAGAGACAAGAGACACACCATGTACACTCCCAAATACTGCTTCATATTGATCACAATCTACATATATATAGGTGAGACCGATTCTAGATGATAGGGTAAGCTATATATAGCTCCAACACTTCCACTCAAACAAAGGTCTTGAGTTGCGAATGAAAAAAACCCTTAGGTAGCACAAGGGAAAAACCCAAGCTCCTATATATAAATGTACAAACATGATCATGAAGGATTATTGTGTGTACATAAAGTGAATATGTGTATGTGAAGTGAAACTGAATATGTATGTACAAAGATGACCAAGAGGTTTGAGGTGTATGTGCATGTATGAAGTGTATGGTGCCCTACAAGGAGTATGTACAATGGCACTACAATGTCATAGTAGATTAATTCCCAAATATTGAACTTGAGACAACTCTAAATTCCGAGCGCACAACAGAGTGAAGCATACTTCATTGAGTCCTTTGATGAATATATCTATAGTAATCTAATCACTTGGATAATGTTTAATCATGATGGTGCCTTTCTTTACTTTGTATTGAACATAATGATAATGCATTGCAATATGTTTAGACTTGTTGTGTTGAACATAGTCTTTACCAAGACTAATAGCACTTTGGTTATCACATCGAAGTGGTGTGCTGGAGCTCTTTTAGTTGTAGTTCAATGCTTAAGGCATGGAAAACTAAGATTTTTTCCAAGAAAATTTGTAGCAAAAATAATGACACGGTGTAGTTTTAAGGCAACAGATTGAAAACATCCAATAAGATTAGCATAAGGTTGATGTAATGCTAATTATCTATCATTCTGCAGCAAAAGTGAGAGCTTTTGGTAGAGCTCACAAGACAAGGGGTACTAATAGGATGTATAGAACCCAAACCAAACTTCTAAATAATATCTTCAATGAACTTTGTTTGATGCAGTAATAAAACACCCTTTTCTTGATAGTGTTGAATCTAAATACCAAGACATGAGTATATGTCTCTAAGATCCACCATGCCAAATGCAAGAAGATAAAGCCTTCTTTACTTGTTGAAGGAAGTTGACATTGTTAGAAACAAGTATGTATCATCCACATATAGAGCAAGAATAACAAAACTATCATTGCAACACTTGATATATAAGTTAGGATCTAAAGAACAAGAGATAAAACCTTGTTTTATAAGGAAGAGATCAATCTTTTGATACCAATCTTGTGAAGATTGTTTGAGACCATAGGGTGAGTGATAAAATTTGCAAGCAAGACTTTTCTTATGTTTGACTAAAAATCCCTCTGGTTGCTCCATGTATATCTCTTCCTTTAAATTTCCATTAAGAATAGTAGTTCTCACATTCATTTGGTGAACCTCCAAATCAAACTCAACAATAAAAACTAACAAAACACGAATATTGGTAATACAAACAATAGGTGAGAAAGTTTCTTGATAATCCACTTCTATAATTTGTGAGAAACATTTGGCAACTAGCCTTGCTTTGAATTTTTCAAATGTTCCATCTACTTTTGTTTTAGTCTTATAAACCCACTTGCATTTAATAGCATTTAGAACCCATGTACCTTTAGAGAGAAGAGATTCTCAGCTTTCATGGCCTCTTGCCATTGTTCCTTTTGTGGGGATGACATGGCATCACTATAAGAGACCGGGTCTTCACAAATATTAAGAGCATTTTCAAGAATATCAGCATCATAAACATGACAAATATCATGATCATTATCAATTGAAAGATCAACATAAACATCAATGTCAAGGTCATCATCAATAATAATAGGTGTAGGTTGTGAATCCCGATTTGAAGAGTCAATATTATCCTATGAAGGAGGTTCATCATCATATAGAAAAGGAAAAGAAGTGAGTAATGACTTTGAATCATGAACGTCCTCTAGTGACCACATCCTCCAAGCATCTTGTTGAGACTATGTGTTGCTCATAAGTTGCTCATTGAAAATAGTATCGCAACTTATGATTACCTTCTTGGAGGATGGATCATAAAACTTGTATCTCTTAGAAAAAATTGAATATCCAATGAAAATAACTTTCAAACCAAGAGGATCAAGTTTTTTGCAAGTCTCTTTGGGTATATGAATATAAGCAATGCATCCAAAAGTACAAAAATATGAAACAGGAGTTTCACCTCTCCAAGTAGTAATCTGTATTTTACCAGAAGGAGTAGTCATAGAAAGATAATTTTACACAAATACTGCTGTTAAGATTTCTTATGCCCATAAACATCAAAATAAGCTAGAATGAATGAACATACATCACATGGCATTGAGGATAGTCTTGTTTTTATGTTCACAAATATTAGTATGAATACGATCAAGCAAATATTTTGAGTGAGTTGTGGTGGAAATGGAAAAGGGTTTGTGAAAATGCTTTCCAAGTGCATAATATTCACAAATACCCATGTGAGGATGAAGTTTTGAATTCTCTACCTTGAAAAAGGTCATGCCGATAAAGATTGACAAGCTTAGAAAAAACAAAGTAAACAAAGCAATGATACATATTTTGTTGTTAGGATCACCAGGAGTTGTAATAACATTTGTAATATCTTCATTTAAAGATAACTCAAAAAGATTACCATTTTGAGGAGCGACAGATGGTTTGGTCATCTTTCTCAATGCAACACTTGGTATGATCAAAACTGACAAAGAGACCAAGATTTGCAAGTCTTGCAACTAAAAGAAGATTCCTTTCTAGATCTGGGACATGTAAAACTCCACGTAGAATTCTTGTTGAAGAAAGAGTACTGAGATATAAATCACCTATACCTTTGACTTGATAGGTTGTGTCATTAGCAAGATAAACCAATTTCTTGATAGTAATAGAATGATAATTATTCAACCATTGGGATTGATATGTCATATTTCCCATAGCATTGGAATCAATAATAAAAAGAGATCCATCATGAACATGAAGTATCCTTTTCGGAGAGATAGAATAACTCACACAATTTATTTCTTTAGTAGTGTTGTCATGTGTAGAAACATATGCTCTATTACCATCTGAATCAAAATGCCTCTTGAAACATAGGTTTATTGGATGATCACTATTTTTGTAGTAGTCACAAGGAGAATAATATTTGGATAGACATGTTTGTTTATTTGTAATACCATGTTCTTCATCATATTGTTTTGGCCAGCAATCATATGTAATGTGACCATTTTTATTGCAATGAGAACAACGTCTATTAGGAAACTTATGATGAGAGAAGTTACCACCACAACGACTCCTACGTGTAAAGCATAGAAAGGGATGCCTTCGAGCAAGTAAAGCTTAGTCGCTTGGTTCTGACTATGTGTCCTCTTGTGAGATCATAAATGTTTCTTGATTTTTGTGTCATTGTTCATTTCATTGTGAATATTTGATCAAAGATATATAAGCTTGATCAAAATTGATCCCATCTTTGTTAAATAATGTTAAGATATTTGCAATCACACCTACTTCAATCTCTTTAGATGGAGCATGAGGGCTTATGAAGAATCTCATAAGCATAGTAAGAGGATGTGCTACCTAGACTTTCCTATAAAGCATTGTACTTGCTTCATTTTCTTTAATGATATGAAAGTACTCTTTTATTTTCAATAAAGTGTCTATATCATTATCCACACACAAGATTGTGTTTATGAGTCCAAGTCTCAATCTTGGAACCTAATTCACTTGTGTGACAGTTAGTCTTGTCTGTGTTTATGTCTTCATGAGTTTGGTTTTCATATTTCAACCTCCATAGCTTTCACATCTGCCATGCTCTAGATTCTGCATCTTTTAACATGGTATGAGAGCTGAGTTAGGCATGGCCTTAGCTCAACCTAGCTCTTCTCTTTGCTCTTCTAGCTTCTCCTAACCTCAGATCAACTCATGGTTCCAATTTTCACTCTACCTTCAGTGAAGCTTCAATGGATGCCATAGCCAAACAGGAGCTTGCTCACTTGGAGGAGTTGGATCTCTCCATGCAAGCAATATCTTCACAAGCTCTCTTCTAAGAAAACATTTGTCTACTCCTAGCACAGCTCTCTATCATGTCACAACTCCAATTGCTGATCTATATGCCTAGCATTGCACAAATTGGAAGTCACTGCCCATTTGGTGCCATATTTTGGTCGTACAGTCCGCGATGCCTGTACGTGCTATGATTTATCCAGCGTCCATAGGGCAACTAAATCTCAGTACCCAAGCTTCCTTCTCATCAAGTGTTGAGCAAAATGATTAATTCCATGAGTTGTACGAGCAAAAAAACCAGGCACTAGAAACCCTAAACTCAGAACCTCCATAGACAACTTTCAAAAGCTTCATCTTTACAACATTTTCTCTCTCTTGCCACTCAAATCATATCCATACCACATTGATCTGAGCAAACACTTGCCCATCAAGTCATCAAGGAAGGGAAATTTGTGGAGACCTTAGTGGATTGGAAGACCCCAAGCATCATCAATCCCACTCTTTCTACTCCATTGGAGATTTTTCCTCTCTCTTTCTAAACTAAGTATCCAACAAATATTCAACTAATTTACCAACATTTCTTGATACCAAGTTAGTGCTTCTTGGCACTTGTGCTTGTTAGCACATTCAAGATCATTTCTTCTGCTATGAAATCTAAGAATTTTGGAGCCAATTTGCTGTTGTCCCTACAACTCCAACATGGGTAAGGACTCTCTGATAGTTTGCTTTAAGGGGATTGGGTTTCACACCTAGCAGACCCGCATCAAGCTTATCCTAATGAAGAAGGGTGTCTGGGTCATCACAAGTGGCAAAGAAAAGAAGCCTCATGCTGCGGACTTGGCAGTCACTTGGCAAAATAATGATGATAAGGCTCAGGCCATGATCAATAGACGAAAGCTATATCCACCATGTGGGTAATTGTGATACTTCACATGATACATGGAAGAGACTTGACACCTTGTTTGGTGCACAATCTAAGTCATCATAGTATGGTCTCTTGATTGTATTTTTCAAGCTTGACATGAAGTCCAACACATCACTTGCCACACATCTAAATTACATGAAAGAACTTCTAACCCAACTTGCAGGAATCAAGATTAAAATGGAAGAAGATGTTTGCATCGGTGTTCTACTTAAGAGTTTGCCTCTTGAATATAATAATGCATCAACATTAAATTGGAAGAAGATGTTTGCATTGGTATTCTACTTAAAATTTTGCCTCATAAATATAATAATGTATCAATAACCTTAATCAATATGCAAAACCCTAAGCTTGTTGATATCCAGGCATCATTGTTAGAGGAGGAAAAGAAGCTAAAAACTAAGGAAGATTCAAGCACCTCTAGAGATGAACAAGCATTATATGTTGGCAACAGATACAAAGGCAAGAAGGACCAGCTTTTTTGTGATTTTTGCAAAATGATTGGACACACCAATAAGTTTTGCCATGCCAAAAAAAGATCCCAGAAGGCCTATCTTGCTCCAATTAAAGAAGAAGAATACCATGGAGCAAAAGAAGAAGAAGACCACTAGGAGAAGGACAAAACCTCATCAATCCTTCTATTTTGATAGACTATTTTAGCCTTGTATTGCCTAGCCCTAATGCTTCTGACATAAGCTTGTAAACTCCTCATGTAGCCTTGTACTACAACCTCAGTACACTTTGTGAGGCCCCTGTTACAGCCTCTGGATGTCCACCATGTTTGTGGTACCCAAACTTAGCCTTTTTCTTTGCGATAGCCTCAAGTGTTTTGCCATGTCAATGGTGTGCCCACACTTTGCAATTGTTGCTTTCACTAAAGCGTCTACACGCTTTGTACTTCTGGTTGTGATTGAGGAGGGGTGTTGAGATATTTGCAATCACACCTACTTCAGTCTCTTTAGATGGAGTAGTGAGGGCTCAGGACAAGAATCCCATAAGCACAGTAGGAGGATGTGCTACCTAGAATTTCTTAGAAAGCATTGCACTTGCTTCCTTTCCTTTAATGATATGAAAGTACTCTTTCCTTTTCAATAAAGTATCTATGTCATTATCCACACACAAGATTGTGTTTATGAGTCCAAGTCTCAATCTTTGAACCTAATTCACTTGTGTGACAGTTAGTCTTGTATGTGTCTATGTCTTCATGAGTTTGGTCTTCATATTTCAACCTAATTCACTTGTGTAACAATATTATCATAAGCATGATCCTTTACAGCGTCAAGAAGCTTTGTTACTAATTGCTTTCGTGGAATGGCATAATCAACACAACAGTAAGCTGATTGATAATGTTCTTGAATGATTTGATATGTGTTGTCAAAGAAGTTTTGATGTTGTATTGTAACTCAGTGAGATGACTACAAAGATAAAGTATTTTTGTAAGAGATTTCTTCTCAAAATTTGCTATCAAATACTTCCATATAGCTTGTGAGGTTGAAAGATTGCATACATCAAACATAAGAGATTCTTGAAGAGCAGAAGGAATATACCAACAAGCTGCTTTGTCTTGTTTGACCTACTCGTTATAAAGAGTTTGCTATTCTTGAAAGATAAGTCCTTCAGTTACAATGGTATTGTCATGAGTCTGATCAATTGGTTGAGGCAGACATTCATAATTACCAAGAACAATATCATGCAAACCATCACCTTCAAGAATGAGAAACATCTTGACTTTCCATCCAAGGAATCCTTGGCCTTGAAAGTGAGGAATAGAACATTATCCAGAAGGAAATCCATTGATGATTATAGAATTTGACATAGCTGGCTGAGAGAATACATACAATATGAGATCACAAAATCTGCATACCATATATGAAACAATGAGGAAAGCGCAACACAACAAGTCATATGCAAAAGTTATGCTTGAAAGAAAGATATTTAGTTCAAAAAGCATAATCCAAAAGAAAGAGACCCAAGATAGATGAAATGTTCACAAGAATAAATCGAACCAAAATAGATGAAATGTGTATGAGAATAAATCGGCCCAACATAGATGAGAAATTTGAACAACAATCCAAATGTTATCGCTTTACTTTTTGGCCAAGAATAGATAATGATCTAGCTACTTTTGCAAAAACTTAAGAGTGAGTAATTGTGACAAAACTTGTGTTGTATAAGTTTGCACGAAAAGCTATTGTCCTATTCTTTTTCCTATTTCAAGTCCAGTTTACCTAATGTGGCATAACTTTTGACCCTGAGCTCCAAACTGAGTAAGGATTTGCTAAAAAGAAAGCTTGTGAGTTCTAACATATCACAAAAATTGGTTTTCTAGAGAAAGGCATTTCCTTAATATTTTCTCAAATAGAAACTTTTAGGCTGTCCAAGCAAGGCATATCTATAATTCAACATATCTGCAATCTAAATGATGATTAGATGATGATTGAGTAACTTCTTCTATGCTTGAAATTCATAATATAAGATTCTAATAACATACAAAATACATCAAATTGAAGCATGAAAAGAACATGAATGAAGAATTGAGGAAATACTATATAGGTATACTTCCTGATTGTATTCTTGAAGGAATTGGTTGTAGTCGATATCGTGATAGCTTTGATACCATGTTGAGATGTAGAGAGAGAATATATGTAGAGATGTGAGAGAGAGGGGAGAGACACACCATGTACACTCCCAAATACTACTTCATATTGATCACAATCTACATATATATAGGTGAGACCTAGTCTAGATAGAGTAAGCTATATATAGCTCCAACAAAAAAGACACCAAGAAAGACCTGTAACAAGTGAAAGGACGAGAACTAGGGGCTACATACCTAGATCACATTGACTAGGGTTTAAAAGGTATAAGAGACCCAATTTAGGGCATCCACATAGTATAATTGAGAATTGACTCTTCATCTTCTCCTTCAGCTTCCATGGCTTCTCTTGGCCTCTCTTTCTCTTCTTTTCTATATTTCTCTCTCCTCTCTTGATCTTTTTCTTTGTTCTTCTTCCTCTTTTTCTCTCTCTTTTACTCATTCTCTCTCTCCTCTCAATCAGCCTCTCTTCTTTACAATTAGTATTAGAGCATCAGACTTTGGTCCTTTCTCTCTTTCCCTTTTTCCAATCTAGCTTTTTTTTTCAAATCCAAAATCCTAGTTACTCGAGTAGTAGGTACATGTACATCAAGAAGTAATACAATTAGTGGTAGCTTTTTTGAAGACAAGAAGGAGTTATGGCTAGAGTTCTTAACATATCGAGAGGTAAAATGGTTAATTTAGCAAGTCGTCACCCTTTTCTATGCCAGTTTTAGGGGTCACATGACAAACTTGAAGCCCTACGAGTTAGAGGACGAGCAAAACCCTAGTTACTTTTTGCTTCAAACCTTGTCTCTGTCTTTCTATGCAATTTTCCATGGCTACCAAGAATAAGAAATCTCATGATCTCTCTTCCCCCCCTCAAGGCTCACCTAGGACACAAACCTCTAGCACTTGATCCCTTGTATCCCCAACATCAAATAGAGCAACATAGTGGTAGAGTTTGATCCTAATGGTTTCTTAGAAATTAGCCTATAATTTGCGGCACAAATTATGCTGAATAGGTTGGTCCTCTCCTACTCTTCATTAGCTAGCACCTCCACTACTTGAGCTCCCTAGGGGATAAAGCAACTACTCCCCTTCACTTGACCAACATCTTGGCCTCTTTGCTCTAACATTTGAGCTTCCATAATGTGAAAACCCTAGCTCATTGTTATACATAGTTTTAGGTAGCCATTAAAACTCAACCCAAGATTTCAAATGCCATCCAACCTCTTCAATCTTAGCTCCCAAGTCTTCCTTCAACCATCCTTTGCTACATTGACCTAGATTGAATATATGGAGGCTAGTATGTAAAGATTTCTCATGGGCAGCCATAAAAGATCTACATTAAACTTTCACCTCTTGAAGAGAAAGCATGGGATCAAGCGAAAGAGCTCCTACCATCAAAGCATGCATCAATTACTTGAAGATTCCAACCCATTGAAGGTGTTTTGCTTCCCTGGGGGGTTGAACTAATGGAGGATTTGGGCTTCATTGATCAATCAAGTATCATTCATCTACTCGTGTCATTGACAAGGTATGTTGATTAGACATTAATATCCTATTTAGTCCATTTTTGCTGAGCTCAATCCTCTTGTTGGAGAGGTTTACCATTGTTAACTCCCTTGTACTTGGAGTCCTTCATTGAATGCATGCTGTCCAATTGCATCAATGGCTTGCTTGCTTTCCCTACTGCATTAGAATTCCAATTAACAATCGTAAATCTATCCAATTGGTTAATGTCGACCCAAATATTTTCCTTATTATGCGTGTATTGATTTGATCCCAAGAGAACAATAACCCAATTAACAATCACAACTCTATCCAATTGGTTAATGTCGACCCTAATACTTCCCTTGTCAGATGCGTACTGATTTGATCCTAGGAGAGTAATAACCCATTGTAAAAAGGTCAAGTGGCAGCGAGTGAGTCACTAGACAACCAAGGTAAGCCCTCCACCCAAGTTCTTGTCAATTTCTTATATCTCATGAAAAGGAAAGATGTTTAAGCTACTCATGCATCTCAGGTTGGTTGAGTAATTAAAAATGTGTGATGTGCATACTCTAGTTGATTGAAAAGGTTGATGCCAAGTGAGGTGGTAAGCCAAAAGAGAGCTAACCCTCCCTTACCACTTAAGGCCTTGGTGGAGTACACCACCCATCCTAGGGGAAACTTTACCCACCTTTCAGTGATCTGGAGCCCCACACTTGTATGCAAGTGAAGATACACTCCATGATCATCCCATTCCCAATGATAATATCCCCTGACATAATGCACATTCATTGATCAAGAAACCCATGTATGGCATTTGACATGTATACAGTCAATGCATGATGTATAGCACTGTGGCTTCCATATAAAGGGAATAAGCCCTAAAGTGGAAGCACATAGTGGAAGCAAGAGCTATGATGGAAGAAGCAAGAGAAAGAGAGAGAGAGACACAAGATGTAGGAACTCCAATAGTTGCAATGTGTGATAGGCATTCCCTTTATTCAAATGCCACTGAAAGAATAAAGAATGAAGTGACAATGATGGGTAACTACCACATGCAGTGTAGAGATATATGGGTATGTAGATACTATCAATGTAACTAATACACAAATGGCTAGGAATATGCACCTCTACCGCCAAAAACCTCTCACTTAAAGGTGAATGTGCCTCTAGTAAGGATAGAATAAGAAAAATAAGAAAAGTGGCAAAGTACGAATGCACATAAGTACAACAGGATGAGGAAAGACATCATGTCATCCAACACCATCACCTTTCTAAGAAAGCAAAAATGCAATGTTGAGAGACTTTTAGTGAGTAGATATGTAGGATTATGGTGCGTTAAGATCTTAAAAAGCTCAATGGAGTTGTCCTCAAAGACCTCTAAAATAAAATGGTAATGCACTTCAATGTGCTTTGGCTTTGCATCATGAAAGACCAAATTCTTGATCAATTGAATAGCACTCATAGAATCCGAATGCACTACTATAGGGACCACATTAGTAATTCAGAGAGCCTCCTTGCAAGCCTCAGTGGTTGCAACATACTTTGCCTTTGTAATAGATAAGGCAGTGTACTTTTGCACCCTCAACGTCCAATAAACATCATCTCTAGCAAAGGTGAAGATATGTCCTGAAGTGGAATTCCTACTATCTACATGTCCTTCATAATTAGAGTGTGTGTATCCTATGACTCCTATATGCTAGCCACCATAACAGATACACATAACTTCTATGCCTTTCAATATCTCATGATACCCTTGACATCATTCCAATGTTGTCTACTAGGTATAGCCATATAACATATCACAACTTCCACTACGAATACTGTGTCAAGATGAGTGGCTATCATGGCATACATCAAGCTGCCCATCACGGATGCATACGAAATCTTGGATGTCTTGGCCTTCTCCTCATTAGGCTCTGGGCAATCATCCCAACTAACCTTCACATGAGAAGTAAAGAATAGATAATAGGCTTAACATCATGTAGATGAAACCACTCAACTTAGGACCTTCTAGATGTATTCATTTTGTGACAAGTGCAAGAGCCCCTTAGAGCGATCATGCATAATGCACATCCCAAGAATATATGAGGCATGTCCCATGTCCTTCATCTCAAAGCTCTTCTTGAGATAACCTTTCAAGGCATCGAGCTCATCATGAGCACTCCTAACAATAAACTTATCATCCACATACAAGATCAAAATTATAAGGTTGCCATCTCGATACTTCTTTGTGTATAAACATGTATCCATATCATCCGAAATATCCATGTGAATGCATGAAGGCATCAAACTTATGGTACCATTCCCTAGGTTCCTGCTTGAGGCCATAAAAACTCTTTTGCAATTTTCATAGTAGGATATTCCCTGCCATGTTTTGTAGAGTCCTTAGGTTGCTCCATGTAAATATCATCATGTAAGTACCCATGAATAAAAGTCATCTTAACATCCATTTGATAAAGATCCAAGTCAAGTTGAGCAACCAAAGTTAGTACTAAGCGTAGGATAGTTATCTTCACAACATGAAAAAAGATTTCATCAAAGTGTGCACCATGATACTACTTTAAGCCCTTAGCAACCAATTTAACCTTGTATCCTGGCTTGGGGGATCCACACATACTTTTCGGCTTGAACACCCACCTACATGGCAAAGCACACTTGCCACTAGGCAAAGGAACCAAATCCCACATATGATTTTTCTACAGTGAGTCATACTCTAATTGCATGGTCCTATCCCAAGAGTGACTATCACCTCTATGCATGGACTCATCATAAGTAAGAAGCTCACCAGTATCTATCACCATATCATAATCAATAGAGGGCTCAAACCATGTAGATTGGCATCTATCTCTAGTAGACCACCTCAATGCTAGCTATGGGACCTGGACATCCCGTGGAGCATTAGGGACTTGGGCCATTAGGGAATCAACTACTATTGCAGGTCTAGCTGGCTGCACAATAACATGAGGCTCCTCTTGAAATATCACTCTATGTATCTCAACGACATGATCACACTACTTATGCATTTTCTCCTCATGGAAAATAACATCATGGCTATGCGAATAATCTTTCGAGACTATGGATCCCATAGGTGATATTCCATCTCACCTGCATCCCCATAACTAAGAAAGATTAATTTCCCATACTTAGGATCTAGCTTATTATGTGCATCCTTGGGTACATGGAAAAAAGCCTCATAATTCAAAGACACACAAATGAGCATATGAAGGAGGTTTTTCAAATCATACCGCCTCTTTTTCTCCTCATGGAAAACAACATCATGGCTACATATAATCTTCTGAGCTTGTGGATCCCATAGGCGAGAGCCTATCTCACATCTGTCCCCATAACTAAGAAAGATGCATTTCCTAGACCTAGGATTTGGCTTATTATGCTTGTCCTTGGGTACATGGCAAAAAGCCTCATAACCAAAGACATACAAATGAGCATGAGGTTTTTAAAATCATACCTCCTATACAACTTGATAGTCAAGAGTAGTACATGGGGATTGATTTATTAGGTGTAGGATCACAATAGCCTAGAAATGCTATAGTAAGCCTACATGGCTAAGGACTCAATCCTGAATTGTCCTATTCATGTGCTTAGTCATACCATTTTGGGGTGGGGTATACGAGGCAGTCAACTAATGCTTAATACACCTCTCATCACAAAATTGCTCAAAGGCTTTAAAGGCGTACTCACTCCCATTATCTCAGCTTAACCAACTCAGTCTATACCCACATTGGTTCTCAACCAAAGTAAGCCAATTCTAAAATGTAGCCAAGACTTCCAATTTCTAATTAATAGGATATGTCAAGACTTCATGCATATATTCATCAATGAATGTAATGACAATACTTCATGCCATCTGATGACTTATAGGGCATGTGACCACATACATCCGAATAAACAAGAGCCAATGGCTCACACATGTGTGTCAGACAAAATTTTTTATGTGTTGTATTGTGAGTGATGAGCACTAATAAATCTCTCTCACAATTGATTGTTAATTTTTGACACAACGCTACTAGTGTAGGGAGTTATTCTAGACTTAAGCTTGCACTAGGTGATAATAATACCATCATTTTTCTCTTCCACAAAACTAATTAGAAAGTTGTTGCACAACACAAGAAGGATGGTTTAATATAAAAAATTCTTCATTTTCTCTTCTGGAAGCCCGCAGTCTCTCAACACAAATATAGCTCATCCAATAATCCCGGCCCCTTAGAAATCCTACTCTTCACCAATATATCGAAAAGAAAATAAGCAATATAACTTTTTAAGAGACAATTGTGCCTCATCACATGGACGATTTTCCAAGACATTTAACGAAACAATTGCCTCGAGAGCTCATAAGTTGGCCACATCAAGTCATCATATCAAGACAATCACCTTCAAAATTACAATTATCCGGCAATGAACAAAGCAGTGAACCTTCATTCATAATATAAATCCTCTCGTTACTTAAGTCAATAAGCTTCCCTTGGGTCTAATCCCCAACCCTTGGAAATCAATCAATGATCAAATGCTATAAACACAGATCCGTCAATGGAATCTAGCTTCTTGAGAGATCCATGCAATTAAGTAGGTGTGGTCTGTGGGAGCTCTTCAAGCTCTACCCCGAGACCTACGGACCACTTATTGCTCAAGTGTTTCGAACCGAGCAGCCATGGCTACCTCTCACATAGCCGTCGCGCAATGCCTACCTTATGGGTGTAGTGAGCTTACCTTGATGCTCGATCGAGTACCTTCCTCTCTCTTGCACCCCTGTAGCTCCACGATCCTTGAGGCAAGCTCAAGCAACCTCGATCCCTCTCCCATGAGCTTCATCCTCCATAGCCACATACGAGACAAGAGAAGAGAGGAGATGAGGAAACGATGAAGAGAGAAGATGAAGAGCTTCTTCTCCAAGATCCCTCACCCTCACACGATCACTACCTCACTCCCTCACACTCTCTCAATCCCTCTCTCAAGCACACGCAAGGAGGCAAGAAGGCATGAAGCAAGAGGAGAAGAAGAAGATGCTGTCTGCCACACACGAGAATGCTCTTCTCATTTATTTTTTAACTTTATATACATGCCCTAATTTCCATGGGTGGTCATCCCCCTTTTTTTACATGGCCGGCCATTAGCCTAGGCCCCTTTTCTCATTGTCTGTCTATCCTCCTAGCTTCCTTTCCACCACCTGTCTGCATTTACAAATTGCATGGGTGAGAGCTCGACGCTCTTTTACAATATTTCAGGGTATGCCTTTTCCATTTTAAAATGCGCCTTTCCCCTTCGGCATTTTCCTTGGACTTTTAAGGTTGCCCTTGCGCTTTTGGTCTTTTTTCCTCTTCTTCCTTCAGTCGGGCTACCTTTTTTCCCGCCTTTTCCCTGAGTCTTTTCCGCTTTCTTTTGCTTTCTTCGTGTTGGGGTTAACATTACCCCCCTCCTAGACGAGTGCCAGTCCCGGCAATAGAACCAAAATGTGGGAGCTCTTCAAGCTCTACCCCGAGACCTACGGACCACTTATTGCTCAAGTGTTTCGAACCGAGCAGCCATGGCTACCTCTCACATAGCCATCGCGCAATGCCTACCTTATGGGTGTAGTGAGCTTACCTTGATGCTCGATTGAGAACCTTCCTCTCTCTTGCACCCCTGCAGCTCCACGATCCTTGGGGCAAGCTCAAGCAACCTCAATCCCTCTCCCATGAGCTTCATCCTCCATAGCCACATACGAAACAAGAGAAGAGAGGAGATGAGGAAACAATGAAGAGAGAAGATGGAGAGCTTCTTCTCCAAGATCCCTCACCCTCACACGATCACTACCTCACTCCCTCACACTCTCTCGATCCCTCTCTCAAGCACACGCAAAGAGGCAAGAAGGCAAGAAGCAAGAGGAGAAGAAGAAGACGCCGTCTGCCACACACGAGAATGCTCTTCTCATTCATTTTTTAACTTTATATACATGCCCTAATTTCCATGGGCGGTCATCCCCCTTTTTTTACATGGCCGGCCATTAGCCTAGAACCCTTTTCTCATTGTCCGTCTATCCTCCTAGCTTCCTTTCCACTACCTATCTGCATTTACAAATTGCACGGGTGAGAGCCCGGCGCTCTTTTACAATATTTCAGGGTGCGCCTTTTCCATTTTAAAATGTGCCCTTCCCCTTCGGCATTTGCCTTGGACTTTTAAGGTTGCCCTTGCGCTTTTGGTCTTTTTTCCTCTTCTTCCTTCAGTCGGGTTACCTTTTTTCCCGCCTTTGCCCTACGTCTTTTCCACTTTCTTTTGCTTTCTTCGTGTTGGGGTTAACATTACCCCCCTCCTAGACAAGTGCCAGTCCCATGGCACTGTGGTGGGAAGTAGTGGGATAGATGATGCTATTGCTAGGTGTAACAGGTGGGTAGAGGAACTGAGGCTTGTGAATGAGAGGTGATGGGGTGTGATGACGATGACCAGAAGAGATTCCAGCGTGTTTTAGTCTTCCTGACGATTCACGGCATCTTTCTCACTGTTCTGGTGCCCTTATGGAGCCGATCGTCGTTTGAGTATCCGAAACGCTTGAAACAAGAAGCAGTCCCTTAGGAGGATGGTATTGGAGGGATTTATTTTGGAGAAACCCCCCGAACGCTGTTTGCCTTGAAAAGTCATGGCCTAGGCTGAAAACCCTTGTCTGGGAGTAGAGGACCTTCAGTTTTGAGTTGAAAGTCTTCAGGCTTGTGGTGCTAATAAGCGATCCGTAGATCTTGAGGTAGTGGGCATGGATCATCAGGCGGTGAGGTTCCAAGATCTATGCCAATGGCAGCACATCAGTAGGCTGACGGTTGTCAACATGAAATTTGTTGAGCCATTGAAACCTTCTCAGCGAAGCTCCTGAAGTTGCAGTAATGGGGTCATGTCCGACTTCTAGAAAAATTACTTGTCATTGGAGGATGTAGTAGATGATCGCCTTCAGCCAAGCAGCCCGTTCTTGAAACATGAACATAACCTGCAAGAAAAGTGGTGCACTTTCTAGGGGGTGTGTCCGTCTCACTGTGTAGTGCATGGTGCCCGTGCCCGTGGAACTGGGAGATGGGTCTAACCTGGGCAAGCCCTTGGTAATGTCCCACACTTGAGGACCCAGTTTGTGCAGCTTCTGAGGTGCGGTGCGAAACTCAGGGTGACAGGTCCGAAAGTCCTGCCCTTGATGTGCCCTAAGTGTGAAGTGGGGGATGGGCTAGAGAGGGCTCTAGATGCAGTGAGTATAGTGCACCACAATAGTAAATGAAGATAGCAAGCACTTTCTTCTTTTTTTTTTGTGGTGAATGAGAGAGAGTACATTGGGCAATGTATGGGGCACCTATTTAGTCACGGGGTGGTCGCAGGCCTCGTGATAAAAATGCACCACTCTGTAAGTATTCCTTAATATCGGCCCTAGCTCTTAGAGGAGTGGTGGACAAAAAGGGGTGATTACACCTTGCAAAACGGGTGTCACTCATATTTTCTAATAGCTCCAAGCAGAAAGCAGGGAGGAGAGTAGCGCACATCATCAACCTCGTCATGGCTCTACTATCTATTCCTAGGTTAAGATAAAAAAAGAGTGGAGGGAGATGGGCTTCCTCTGCTGCAGGTTTCTGGAGCAGCAGGAATTTGAGAAGTCGGAGGTAATTACAAGTGGTTAAGAATGCTGGATCGGGGCAGAAAGAGAAATCTACAAGCAAGCGATTTATGGAGGGAAGCAGATCTTCTACCCTAAATACTAAGCACTCCTCCGGGCTTCTAGCATTTACATTATAGATTCTCGGGAAGTCAAAATCCCCATGCAAATCTCTGTTGTAATCCACTCCATGCCTACGGGGGTAGGGTATGTAGATGGGATCATTATTTTGCCTTTGTTCCTCTAACTGGCCCGCTAGGGTGGTTACCACCTGCTGCTCATTTGATAAGAGCCATAACTGGTTTCTTTCTTTTAGTTTCTGAGCGAGCTGTTCTTCAGCGATCCCTCTTGCTTGATCAACAATGCTGAGCCTGTGGTGCGCTTCGATCAGGATTTCTGATTTCTCTTGGACCAACTGTTCTAGGCTCTGGATTTCAGCGTGGAGCAGCCTCTTCTGGTTAAAGGTCATGGCCATGAGGGCTTCCACATCTTCCTGGGAGGCCTCCAGCGCATCTTGCAATCTCTGCACTTCATCCTGTAGTCTCTTTGCTTCGGCTACTGAGACCCCTGGCCCTTCATTTTTCAGGAATTCGATTTCCCTGATTAGCCTGTCCTATTGTTCTTGCTCGTGCCATGACTGGGGCTTCGCTGCATGTTCTTGTGGAACAGTGGCTTCGCCTTCTTGGACCTCCCGGTAGAGCTTTTTCACTTGGGCCACCCTTTGCTGGAGATCACTGTATTGCTGCATCAAAAGTTTTATGATCCTTTGTTCTGCCACCAGGCTCTGCTCCTCATCCTCCAGCCTTTGCCTAAGGCGGCTTTCATTGGTTTGGGCTTGCTTCGTTTTCTCCTCTAGCTGGTCTTGCAGGGCTTTTATCTCTCTCCGTCTGTCAGCTTCCTGCCTTGAGACCTCCAGCCTGAGGGCCGCTGACGTCTCCTTTTCTTTCTCTAAGTCCAACAGGGCCACCTTCTTTTCTTCTTTTGCCTTGTCCAGTTGTGTCAATAACTCGGCCACATATGCGTCATAGTCTGTGGCAGGTATGGGAGTATTGGGCGTGGTGGTCGATGCCTCCAGCCTCTGTCGTTTGGGGTCTTGCCGAGACTCTGCATCTGCGGTGGCGGGCCTTTTCGATCGAGTTTCAGGGACAATTTTGGCCACCCTGCTCACGAGCATCTGCATCATGGTCATGAGCTATGCCGCGTCGAGAGGAGGCGTGGGGTGTGCAGTGGCGGCGGTCGTGATTTCAGCTGTTGTTGGCACAAAGGAGGGAGGGAGTGGATGTAGGAGGGACTTGCCCTTGCCTACGACCACCGGTGCTGCGTCCACACTTGCGCTGGCTTCGGCTTTATGGCCAGGGCTTGCGGGTTCGAGTTCTCCGCCCCCATGGGTCTCTTCCACTAACCTTCGGGTGGCTTCCGCCAGTTCGGCCAGTTCCTTGAGTCGCTGCTCCTCGGCTTCTTCCTCTGCCCTCCTTTTCCTGTCCTCTTCCGCCTTCTTCGACTCATCTCCTATCTTGGTGAGCTCCTCCTCCTCTTTCCTCCTCCTTTCTTCCTCGGCCCTTCGAGACTCTTTCTTAGCTTTTTTGATGTCAGCCCGTTCTTCCTTACTTAATTTCTCTTTTTTCTCATTCTGTCTCCTATCACTTTTGCTTTGTTCTGTGGGTTTGGTCGCTCGTGGAGGCGGCACTTCCTGCTGTCCCTTGTCGCTTACTGTTCTTTCGCTTGATTCCCCTCTGCGGTGGTGATCTAAGCTTTGATGCGCCGCTTCCTCCTCCATGATGCCCTCATTCTTTATTGCTTCATCTATGATGGCTGTCAGGATGCCCCCGTATCTGATTGTAGCCGCTTTCGACGCAAGTTTCTTCCTTGCGGAGCGCGCTGTTGAGGCAAGGGACTCTCCTTCTGCTGGTGCTTCCACCAGAGTGAGGAGGGCAGCTGAACTTTGAATGGTCTTCTGTAGGAATCCATTCCAGTCTATTTCTTCAGGGGTTCTTGCTGCTATGCTTTCCAACAGTGGGACCCCGATCCTGTTCATCAACGCATTGTAACGCTGGCCCGAGAAGAGGGTATGGATCATTTTTGCTTGTAGTTTCACTGCTGGGTCCAGGATGTTAGCCAAGCTGATTCCATCCACAGTACGCACCGCTTCTTTCTTGACCCCCAGCATGGTGTAAACGTCTCACCTCGGCCTTCTCTCTTTCTTTGGCATAAGCCCCAGGGCCTTTTCTATGATCGTTGCATTAAGGGGCACTTCGATTCTCCTTTCTTGCTCCCCTGTCCTTACTGTGACGGTGCCAGAGTTCCTGTTTTTGTCTAAATTCCTCAGGAAATCCACGCACATACTGTAATCCACCGCCTGCCCTACCTTTTCCACGTACTTGTGGAGATGGCATCTATCCACTAAGTCTTTGATCAGCGGTTCCTCCATGATGGCTTCGTCCAGATTCAGTGTGTACTTGAAAGTGAAGTGACTGAATCCGTGCGTCTTGACGGCGATGCCGAATTTGGTCATTTCCTCTTCTAAGAATGGTAGTTTGCCTCCTTTGTCCTGTCCTGCCATGGCGGTGACCTGTCAACACACCATGCCAACATTTAATGCCTAACAATCGGCGCATTTCTAATTAGAACTAAGTTTGAGAGAAAAATAGATGGGCTTAAAGTGGGCACACTTGCTTAGAGGCTTGACCATTGCTATTGTTTTATTCTGCAATATTCTTCCATAGAAACTTTCTTAATTATAACAATCTGCTAGCTAGATAACATAACTTTTCATCTTTGCTCTGCTCTTGGTCACCATAACTTTTCATCTTTGCTCTGCTCTTGGTCACCTTGCTCCCCCCTCCGTCAGGAATCTTTCAAAGAATCCTTCCTAGGATTAGCACAGGAAGGGCGAGGTAAGCACTTGTTCACGTGGGTTGACTTACTTAGCCAATAGGCAATTATAGAAGTTTGGATTGTATTCAAGTTGGGCATGACAATCCAGAGTGGATGGTTGGATGGAGACTTGGGAAATGTAGGTCAAAACGTCGTGGAAGAGATCCTCGGTACTGAGGCGACTGGCAACATGTAATTCCTCTTGGGTGAGGAATTGGTCAATGTAGGGGTGGGCGAGCACATGGTCGTCCAAATGCTGATCACGGGTGATGGCCAAGACCCTAAACGAGGTAGGTGCCACGTACGTGGGGTCATATTCGATAGTTTTGATTGCCCTGCGTTGCTCAGCATTGGTCATTATGTGACAACCTTTTTTCTCCCATTGGATCCTTAGCGTAAACCACTGCTGCAAGAATGTGGAAGGTGAGCTTGCCATCTACGTGAGCTCTTGCAGCTCCTGTTCAGGAGCAGAACGTGGAGGCTTTCGATAAGAAGTGATAAGCCTTCTGAGTGCAGCCTGATCCTTTGAGATTTCATCGTTTGCTATCAGTTCGGTAGCAATTTTGGGAACTTTAGTGGTCATAAGTTCGTATTCCTCCCAAGTGCATGGTAATACACAAACATCCGAAGCAAGCATTTCATCAAGAAGACCTAGGTCTAGCCTCTCATAGCTTCTAGCAAATGTAGTGAAAGTTTCATCTAACATTTTAATGCACGTTATTAAATCATCCCCGGAAGTTGCGGCAAGGTCCTTAGCCAAAGAGAGGAAAGGTCGTATTGCGTATGAAGATTTAAGACCCTCTGGTGGTGCTGGTGCAACTGGACTAGACAGTTGTGACTTCCTCATCGGTGTCACGGGTCGGGCCTCGCAATGGGAAACACTTTGAGACGCTGTAGGAAGCTCTAGAGGCATGGGGGTTGTACTCGGTTCTGAGTGGGCAGTCATCGTGGTTTGTAAGTTCTTAGGATTAGGTAGGTTTAAGGCCTGGGGCATTTGCTTTGGTCGATAGATGAGCTGAGGCTTGCTAGCCATCTATGGCCCTGGCCCGTTAACTGTGTTATGGGTGCCACTCGTGCAAACCTCTCTCGTTAGGGTGAGGTTGCTTGTAGATGAGCTTTTAGCTAGCTCTTTTTAGGCACCCAAATTCAGGGATTGCCCTCGTGGTATCCTTGTGCCCGCAAGAGGTCTTTGGGAATCCAGCGCGGCGTGGTTGTGTGTCTACAGCGATAGCGCCTAGATTGCCTCTTGGGTCGGGACGGTTGATAATTTGGATGTTTAGGATCACACTTGGGTGGTTTACCCGGATGTGGTTTTTGCCATTTCGGCACCCATAGAAACTTGGACTCTTTGGCCTTGCGAGCACTCTTGGTGGGCGTGAATCTGGGGTTGAGAGTTTGGCACGCGACCGTAGTTTCAGTTTGTTTAGACTCGGGTTGAAGCGTGGTAGTAGGGGTTTCTATCGGCGGCTTCGTAAAAGTGGGGGAGTTAGGGCAGCCCTTGCTGAAAGTCGTCACTATGCGCACATTGCCGATGGCAAGATGTATGTGATTTAGGTTGTAATCCACATTACAGTTGGTTTGTTTCTTGAAAGTGCGACCTAATAGTGATATATTACCAGTGTCCTTAGTGTCAGGCAACACATGGAAGAAGGCTGGTAAACTTTAAGACTCAATGGAAACGACCACCTTGCATTTCCCTAGGAGCGGGTAAGCGGTACCCCCAAACGGGGTGAGTTGAACGTTAGTGGGCTATAGTTGCAGTTGAACAATGCGTGTCCAATGGTCATGTGTTAGGATGTTGCAGTCAGCACCTTCATCAATCAAGGCGTCGAAAGAATACACCGCTCCTGCTGCAACTGTGATCCGCAGGTATGCCGGTGCCACTACTTCTTCGTCCTGATCTGTCAGGTCAGTTACAGTAGCCATGTGGACATTCAGTGGGGGTTCTAGCATGGGTGGCTCGTATAACGGATGTGAAGGAGGATAGTACTTCTTAATGCGGCTACCATTAAAAAAGCCTATTCCCTCACCGTCAAGTGTCTCCAACTCGACACTTTCGGTCCTACCGATTACGCGTACCCTGAAAGGCCCTAGCCCCCAAAACTTCATCTTCTGTTTATGTCCTTTTACCGAGTACAGCAGCATTGTGCATGGGCGTGTTTAGGATTCATGGGGTAAGGTCATTGTTTTGTTGACACTGCATCTGGAATCATTGGGATGTTATGAGTCACGACCCTAGGGTCGACTCCCTTAAGTTCGCCAGGCAAACACGTCGATGTACTCTTGTAGGAGCGCAACAAGTTTGGTCTCTTCCTCTTCCACCAAGTCATTTGCGATGAATATCGGTCTTGGTTTTTCGCCTTTCCCAGCCAAGTTAACCTCTTTGACTTTGGCGGGTCCCTCTATCGGTTCACTAGTCTGACCTTGTCTTTTTGCACCTAGCAGGACCACCACTCTTTCACCCTTTTTAAATTTTGTAAACCGTTTGGGTAGATCCTATGGTTTCCTCTGCCTTCCGCTTCCGAGCCCCTTGCTTGCTTCCTGGCCTCCTCTTTTAGCCTCCTGCGCCTCAGGTGGACTGGCAAGTCTCCCTTGGTGCGTTTGACCTCAGAGGGTTGCGGTATCTCGGGATCACTCTCAGTACTAACTTTCGACTCTGAGTTGAACTCGCATCCTTCACTTGAGGAACGTGTTTCCCCAGGGGGTCTTAGTTCCGTAGGTGAATCCGTCTTGAGCACTGGGATTACCCACCATTGTGCCACTCCAGCTTGCTCATAATCTACGGCTTCTATTCGTTCTAGCCAGGATCTGTCACACTCCATTAGTATGACTCCTTTTTCATTTCGACTGAGCCCTTCTTTCCTAGGCCTTAAGTCTGCCCTGATTTGCTCTATCACTTTTCCCTCCGTGTCGTACTCTATCGTGTCTACCTCTTCTTCACTCTCTTCTCCCGCAGAGCAACAGTCCTCATACTCCTCATCGTCCGGGTCCTGTTCTTCTGACTGCTCATCATCCCCTAAGCTTCCCTATTCACTCTCCTTGCCGTCAGTAACTAAAGCCCAGTTATATAACAAGTTCAGGTCATGGACTTTGTTCCATTTCCATTCTGGTTTAGCTAAAAGGTCACGTAGAGGCTTTAAGTTAGCGGCCAAATTGCCATTCAATTTATCAGTCAGATACTCTACGATCTCCTGAAGCTCTAGTTTGTTGTTGGGGATGCGAGACGAGGCCGGTTTGCCTGGGTTGAGCGAGCTTCCTGCCATCATGCAAAGCGGCACAACTGGCTCCTCAATTGGCACGGTGGCGGTTTTAGCAGCCTGTTGATGTGGTCCTTCCTCATTCGAGAATGGTAGGTCAATGGTTGCCAGCACGTGCATCCAATCTCTCTCATCCTCAGGGCAAGGAATATATCTAGCTAGCGATCCATAGGGCTTGGTCAGTTGCGTATTGCCTTTTAGCATGGCTGAGATGGCTGCCAGGTCAACAGAAGTCATCGTCCAAGTGTCCATCTCTACCCTCACTGCACTAGTTCTGTTCCCTAGGAAAATCAATCCATTGCCCCAATCCTCTATGACTCATGCATTCCTCATCCAAGGTCGGCCTAATAGTATGTCGTAATCTACTCCCTTCATGACAATGAAGTTTACCGAAAATTGCACACCGGCAATCTTTACCGGCCAATTCTTTAAGACCCCAAATGGTCTTACCTTCATTCTGTTTGCTAGCGTGACATTGAATCTAGCGGCCTCTAGGACCGCATGGTTTAGCACACTAACACCGGCGCCTGTGTCTACAATTCCCTTCCGAGTCATGTCTCCTAAGGCTAGGACGGGCAAAATTGCGTGCATTTCAGTGCCCTCCCAAAAAGCATTGATGTGCAAAGACTTAGGATCTGCGTGTAGAGTTAGACTTGGGATCCGTGTAACTGTATCGTGATCTTGCGGATCAGTGCCCACAAGTTCCGCGTGTCCCTCGATCGAGTCTTTCAACTCCTGCCACAAGGAGTGATTTTGCCTAAGCAGATCCTCCAGGCTTAGAGTTACTAGGGTTGACAGCAAAGTTGTGAGGAGGCTATTGGACCCTTGACTTCCTCTGAGGCTGGCAGTTCTAGGCCATGCATCTTGTCTGCCCTGGTAAGCTTCCCCCCGGCCTTGCTACTGAGCCGCTTTTAGTGGTGCAGGCATGTTCCCAGCCTGTGGTTTTGAGGGTGAGACTGGTGTGCTAACACTGGAGAAGTCATCCATAGGGTCTTCCAATATGGGTTTGGCATCTTCAAGGTGCTTTTGGGCATCCTTGACCCACTCCTTGACCTTGGCTATAGCTTCGAGTTGCCGTTTGGGATGGGGATATTCTCCTACCTTGGCACTCCCTAGCTCTGCTATCTTAGGAGCCGAGGTCTCTGCCTCTGCGTCTATGATCCTCTTTCCTGTTACCAGCATAGTCGTTTCCTCGGTTTTAAGGGTTATCTTTGCATCAGTTCTCTTTTTCTGTCTCCTCCGGCTTTTATTCCCTATTGAGGTTGCATCAAGGTTACTTGGTCGTGGTAAGGAGATGCCTGCTTGTTTCGTTTGAGCTCGCGTCATAGAATGTAGTGGGATGGGCATATCCTCACTACCAAAAGTTTCAACTCCAAAGAGCCTCAAAGGCACTGATGGCATGTTGGTAGCACTCGTTGATGGCTTTCGCCTAGGACAATCAGGAAACAGATGTGTGATTCCACACTCTATGCATCGGAGATCCGCTTTGTCCTTGTTAGCTTGTTCTCGCTCTAGGTAGCGTGATGAAATGTGGCCTGGGTGGCCGCAAGTCCAGCATGTGACCGGATCCTGGCTTGGCCCTCCAAAGCCTCTGCCTGGTCCTCTTCCTAAGGCCATCACCGGTACTAGCCAATAGTCCATCAGGACTAGGTTGCCCTCCTCATCGTAGGATACATAAGGATTGACATATACCTCTTCCTCATTGGGCTCCTCCACAAAGTGAATAGGAGCATCGCTAGGTGGGTGAGTCACAAAAGGCCTTGGTGGCCTAGGTATGCCAGTTGGGTTCATCTCCAGCCTAGGCACGACAGGTCTTGGGTCAATTGGTGCTGGAAGAGCTAACTGGGTTTCCCTGTCAAAGAAAGTAGGTGGCCTATTGCCTAAGTATGGAGGGTTGTACTGCTGTGTATACGGGAGTCTCCTCGGCATTCTACAGTGCGCTGCATCATGTCCGAATCTACCGGAATTTGAGAATGGCCGAGATCTAGGATCTTGTCACTCCACTAGGAGGTGATTACCACCGCAGTACACACATTGTACATGCGATCTCACAAGCTTTCTAACGAGCTCTTGCAATCGCGCAATCTCCAGTCTCATCTCTGCCATCCCTTGGTCGTGGTCTACACTCTTTCCCTTGTCCTGCGTGCTAGCAGTTACTTTTTCCCCTAAGATGGCTGATCTCTTAGGGTCTCTCTGGCTCACACTATCTCGGTTGGTAATCCTCATGCTATGTTCCCTGAGTTGATCATCTACGTGTATTGCCTCCTCGAAGACTCGAGCTAGCATGTCTCATTGTAAGGTGGAGTTACTGGCCAAAGCCTTGTAGAGCTCCTCGCTTCGAATCCCGTTCATGAACACTGTAGACATTGCCCTCTCGGTGGGTCGCTCATTGGCAGGGATTCTCTTATAGAGACTGCGCACCTGGGTAACGTAATCCCTAACGTCCTCCTTCTCCCTTTGACTGATATTCATCAACCCAACAATGAGGTTATCCGAGTACCCTGCCTTCGAAAAACTCTTGATGAAGAGGCCCTTAAGACGAGCGAAGTTTGTACGTTCTGCATCATCCAAACTAGAGTACCAGGTCCTCCCCTTGTCGCCTAAGCACAGGCCGAAAGCTTGAGCTCGCTGCGCAGGGTCAGTAAGACCGTTTGCCTCACATACTTGCTCGAACTGCTCCATGAAGCTGTACGGGCCACTACTAGGTTCGTATCGAGCTAGTTATTTCACTACTATGGGGATTCTAGCCTGCCCTTTAGCTCCTTGCGTGACTCCCAATCCTGACAGTAGCGCGGTGGCTAGGGAAGTAGCACTTTGCTCCACGGATGTATTGCCCATGAGTCGCTTTGCCACCAGTCACTCAACGTCATGCCAGCCTCTGCTGCCCGTTCCCTCTCTACATTCGGTCCAGACTTGGCTGTCCCAGCTAGGTCTAGTACTCGTCTAGCCTCGTATATATCCATGTCCTGCTGCAGCCTTCTAGCCCTCTGATCATGGTTGTAGGCAATTATGCCTTCCAATGCTCTCTTGATAGCTCTTCTCTCTTCTTCCAGGTTAGCCACCACTTCCTCTATAGGTCTACCTTGGATCTCAGTCCTGGTGAGTGGATCGTAGTCGTGTACTAGTTCATGGACCGAAGTTGGGAATTCTCCTAAATCTAATTGGTCTTCCCCTTGATCGCCTCTTGATCCCGACATTGTTTCTGCTTCGAGCTCCACGAGGTTGTCGATGAATCCAATCAGCTCTGGTAGCTTCCACTCCTCTATCTTGTTGCTTCCCATGTCTTTGTGTTTTCTCCAGGTACTACTAGTAGGGCGATCAGGCACCTGTCTAAGTCTTGAGGTCTTCTCCTACTAGTGGGTTCCTTAATGTTATTAGATATCCAGATGTGTTCCTTGTTATTTGAAAGCAGCGTTGATCCTTACTCACACGTTGTGCTTAGTGCTTTTGTGGTGCTTGGTGCAAAAACAGGCTTTTCTCTTTTCTTGCTATGCATGTTTAGTGGAGCACAAAAGTGAAATGCCGATGCAAAAAGAGTTTAATGCAAACTCCACCTTGTTTCTACCCACATTTTGAGCCTAATTTGAGTTTTCAACTCGGTTCTCGACTATTCTATGGTCCTTCCGCACCCTGAGTTTGATAAATCTCTGAGGTTCTAATGGCCCAATCGGGTTCTAGGGGTGTTCAGGGTTGCGTCCTGGGGTCAGGTCAGCAAAATAGCCTTATCTTTGTGTTCTGGCAAGATGGTCTGATTCTGGGAATCGAACCGGGATGGTCCGACTCTAACAGTCGGGCGGTCCGATTCTGGCAATCGGACCAGTATGGTCTGACTTTAACAGTCGCGCGGGGGTTGGTCCGATTCTAAACTGGTCCGAGTCGGACAGGGGTGGGTCCGATTTCTTCGATCGGACGAGGTGTCTGATCGGACCGGCTGGTCCCAGTGGTTCGATCGGACAGGATGGTCCGATCGGACAGTTGAGTGTCCGATTATAAGGGGTAGTCCGAGTACCACGTGGCACGTCCGATCGGGCTGGTCCGATTCTGGTAATCGGACCAGACTGGTCCGACTCCAGAACTCGGGTGGTTCAATTCTGGGAATCGGACCACTGTAGGTTGGTCTGACTGTGTCGGCGGCGGGCGCGATTCTGGCGCGTTTGAATCCTCCTTACTGTCTGCTGCACTCAATCATCACAAAATATCCCATGACCGATCAGAGCGCTATTGGAACTCACTGGACTCACTTGAAGTAGCACGAATCGAATGCGCCTAGAATCGGGGTTGCATTTCCTCGTCCTGTGAACCAGAAACTCTCTCTCTCTCTCTCTCACACAAACAAAGCCAACTAAGAAAATGAGGTCTATCCTGGCCTCCCATGCCTCTTAAGGCTCTTTCCCAGCACTGTAACACCTTACAGCCAGTTCCCTGTCCCTGTTTCACCCAGAAGCTTGAATCTAGTCCCCTGTTTTCCTGTTTCCAGCAGCAGCCAGAACCTCTGTTTTCTCTGGTTTTACCCTAATCTAACCTCAATCTAGTGCAGCCAATATGAAAAACAGAAATGCCGAATAGTAGTCCTAATCTGATGCTTCCAACAAACCCAAATACTTACATGTTCCTCAGATTAAAACCTCCTAAGTCTCCTAGTTATCTCGAGCACTGTTTAGGCTGCAAACCCTACTTCCATGCTCGATCTGATGCGCGCGGCGCTCAAAGCTTGAATCCGTTGGTCCCGGCAACGGAACCAAAATGTGGGAGCTCTTCAAGCTCTACCCCGAGACCTACGGACCACTTATTACTCAAGTGTTTCAAACTGAGCAGCCATAGCTACCTCTCACATAGCCGTCGCGCAATGCCTACCTTATGGGTATAGTGAGCTTACCTTGATGCTCGATCGAGTACCTTCCTCTCTCTTGCACCCCTGCAACTCCACGAGTTTTGAGGCTCAAGGAAACTCAATCCCTCTCCCATGAGCTTCATCCTCCATAGCCACATACAAGACAAGAGAAGAGAGGAGATGAGGAAACGATGAAGAGAGAAGATGGAGAGCTTCTTCTCCAAGATCCCTCACCCTCACACGATCACTACCTCACTCCCTCACACTCTCTCGATCCCTCTCTCAAGCACACGCAAGGAGGCAAGAAGGCAAGAAGCAAGAGGAGAAGAAGAAGACGCTGTCTTTCACACACGAGAATGCTCTTCTCATTCATTTTTTAACTTTATATACATGCCCTAATTTCCATGGGCGGTCATCCCCCTTTTTTTACATGGCCGGCCATTAGCCTAGGCCCCTTTTCTCATTGTCCGTCTATCCTCCTAGCTTCCTTTCCACTACCTGTCTGCATTTACAAATTGCACGGGTGAGAGCCCCGCGCTCTTTTACAATATTTCAAGGTGCGCCTTTTCCATTTTAAAATGCGCCTTTTCCCTTCGGCATTTGCCTTGGACTTTTAAGGTTGCCCTTGCGCTTTTAGTCTTTTTTCCTCTTCTTCCTTCAGTCGGGCTACCTTTTTTCCCGCTTTGCCCTACGTCTTTTCCGCTTTCTTTTGCTTTCTTCGTGTTGGGGTTAACATGGTCAAATGTTATCATCCTTCTTGCTCTCTCTTTCCTTCTCTCTCCCTCTCCTCTTTTTTCTTTTTTTCTCTTCTCTCTTTTTTTTCTTTTCTCTTTCTTTTAATTTGTATCTTTCTTCTCTCTATAATTCTCTCTCTCTCTCTCTATGTGTTTAAATTCTCTCTCATTTTCTTCTCTTTGTCTCTCTCCTCCTTTTCTTCTCCCCCCTTGATGTGAGGAGGCATATTCCACGGTGGATTCCGTGAGGTTTTGCGATGGATTCCGTAAAATTATATTTGTTGCCGGGGTTCATACACAAGGTGGATTCCTTGTGCGAAAAGTCGATGGGGACGCCTGTCCTTTTCGGGTGCCTCGTTAATTTAATGTGCAAGTGGGTGATTCCATAGCGGGTGATTCCGCAAAATACATATTTAAATTAATGGACGTTTATGAGTTTAGAGTGCGCTCTCATAATAAATTAAGGTTAGGATTGAGTTCTAACCAATTTATTTATTTTGTAGTTGAAAACTGCTAGGTATTCACTTTTGTTGGTTTAATTTTATTATTTTCTAACAATTGTGAATGCTTTAGTTGATGTGTAGAGTAGGTAGCGGTGGCGTTGGGAAGCACTGGGAAATAGCATGTATTTAAGTTATTTAGAAGAAATTATCAATTTTGATGGGCACGCATCTTAGGCGTGGCGCCAATATTTATTTTGACGCGCTTATTTATTGAAGCGCTTGACATTTATTTATTATTTTTTATGTGCATGGGTGCACGATTTAAATATTTGTTATTGGTCATTGTATTTGGGCGCAACCTGACTCTTTGGGTGCCCAACTGCTTTATTCTTTAGTTGGACAAAAGCAAACACAAAAGCTAAAGCGTGCTAATTGTAAATTTAGGCTATTTTTTGAGCTTGGAGATGAATAATATATCAAATACATGCTCTGTGGAACGCTCACACAAGGCATGGGGCGAGGTTGTACCCAATTAGTCTTTTGCTTCATGTCGTGCAAGTCTTCTCTCTTGTTTTTTGTGCAAAAGTAGAGTTCTTTTGTTCTTGGGGACCTTTTGACGCTCGCTACGTATGCATACAGCATCCGATCTGTGCACCACCTCTCTTTTCCTCTCTCTCTCTCTCTCTCAAATTTTATATTTCCTCTCTCTATAATTCTCTTTCTCTCTAGTCCCCTGTCTCTCGCCTTCTTTCTGTTTTGCTCTCTTTGTATCTCTCTCTCTCTCAATTTTCTTTTCTCTCTCTTTAAGTTTTTATCTCTCGCTCTCTTTTCTCTATATTTTCTCTCTCTCCTCTCTATCTCTCTCTCTAAGTCAAAAACTATATAAAAAGATTTAATTTAAAAATACTATTCTCTTTTCTCTTTCCCTCCCTCTCTCTATCTTTCTCTCTCTCAAAGTGTGTGAAATGCTACAAGCAAATGTCACACTTACCATTATCATTTCCATGTCCAAATAAGTGCACTCTACTTGTAATTTGGCTTGACTTGCAAAATAGATTGGCCTCATGTACCTTGAGCTTGTCTCTTGTTACTTGACAATTTCTCCAATTGTATCCTTCCCCATTTAATTATTCATGTTGAGACCTAAAACGGGCCTGCCCACACTGGCCCTAAGGCACCAGTCGACGGACCTCTACTACCCTCCTAGAACCACCCCACACAGCCTCATGGCTAGGAGCATCTAAGAAATTTGTGTTTGTATGATTTGGAGTCCAACAAATGATTCTTCCCCACACTCCTCAAAGGGAGTCCCTAAACAAATCAGTGTTATACACCACATAAGTACACACATAGGGAGGAGCACCCCTCAGCTAATCATTGCGGCCAACCACTTTATTCTTTAGTTGGACAAAAGAAAACACAAAAGCTAAAGCGTGCTAATTGTAAATTTGGGCTATTTTTTGAGCTTGGAGATGAATAATATATCAAATACATGCTTTGTGGAGTGCAAGGCATGGGGGGATATTGTACCCAATTAGTCTTTTGCTTCATGTCATGTAAGTCTTCTCTGTTGTTTTTTGTGCAAAAGTAGAGTTCTTTTGTTCTTGGGGACCTTCTGACACTCACTACGTAAGCATACAGCATCCGATCTGTGCACCAATGGTATCAGAGCAAAGCTGAGATTGAGGGCTTCCAATCACTTACCATCTCGCGCGAAGGCAGAGCTCTTGGAACGATCGAGCTCTACAGTCAATCTCACAGAAATCCGTCAATACCAGCATATTCTTGGCAGTGAAGAACCCCTTGCTACGCACTTGGATCACGAAGGACCGCAACTTGAAGATCTTATACGATGTACGATCTATGCGACACTTGAAGTGCAATCTATTCGGAAAGAAACAAAGATAAGTAAAAGAAATTTTAAATTTTGTACTTTCAATGGGTCAAACGATGGAAAGATTGTACTTGCTTTTATCAGTCAATTTGATGATTATTTCCATGAAGAACAATATGTTGAGAAAGACAAAATTAAGTGTGTCACTAATCATCTAGTGGACAGAGCATCCCTATGGTGGACTATTGTCCGCAAAAGCGTTGATTGTCCTACTACTGGGGAGACTTTCCAAAAGAAATTTTTGCAGAATTTTCTTCCACACCAATTCCATGAAAAGCAAATCAAACAGTGGGATCTTCTACAATAGAGGGATCGTGAGCCTATTTCACAATATACCGAGCGTTTTTGGAATGCTTATTGGAACTTCGAATGCTCGAAGATGTACCTAAGGCAACCCATAAATGCAAGCTTATGTCTGGCTTACTTGGACATTTTTATGCAGAGGTGAACATGTTCAAGCCAACGACTCTTGAAGATGCAATTTACTTGGCCCATGATACTGAAGACAAAATCCGAGGACAAGAGAAGCGACCATAAAAATTTCCAACTAATGGTAACTTTGGTTCAAAACAATTCAATTGAAATTTTTGAAGATTCAATCAAAATCGTTTCCTTCCATCTTCATTCCGTAAAACTTGGGCACGACCCCTGCTTTACCATCAAACTTGGACCCTTAGTCATCTTTCCAGCCAAATCCCAACATTCCTAAACTTCCCGCTATTACCAATAATGTGTCTAAGGTCAAACCCATAGTCTGTTACAAATGTCATCAACCTGGACATCTAGCGGCAAATTGTCAATCCAAGAGGTTGATTGTTCACATCAACTATTTGGGAGCAACAGAAGATGAAGAACATGAAGAAATGCTAGATTTCACGGAAGACGATGACGATATTGGTACTATTTCAGATACTTTACCAAGTATGCCAAATCCCCATTCTTTATTAACGATGAAATGTCTTATACATGGTAAAGAAAATATTATTTTACATGATGATGGGAGTACACACGACTTTATTTCTGCAAAATTGGTCAAATAATTGAATTTACATACTATTTTCACTCATTATTGCATCAAGGCTGCATTCTTAGGCACTAGATACAATGGAACACAAAAAGTGCATGACTTAGAAATAAAAATTGGTGATTATGTTGAACGTAGAAATTTCTTAGTTGTGCCTTTACAATCTAGCGACATTATCTTAGGAATGCCTTGGCATCATCAATATAATCCCGATATAGATTATTCCACGCATTCAATGAAGATTCATTCTAATGGGAAAAAAATCACAGTACATGGTATGCACACTTTCGATAATTTTCCATTGCTTAGTCATACACAGGCTAAACGTGCATTATGAAAAGGTAGCAAATCCTACTTAATATGGGTGAATAAAATTGAAGTTAAAGAAAATCAGATGAATTCTAAGCATGTATAATTTCTTTCACAATTTCAAGATTGTTTTGCTGCTAACTTACCAGATATGATGCTAGGAGACATATTCCATGGTGGATTCCGTGAGGTTTTGCAGTGGATTCCATAAAATTATATTTGTTACTAGGGCTCATACACAAAGTGGATTCCTTGTGCGAAAAGTCGATGGGGACGCCTGTCCTTTTCGGGCGTCTCGTTAATTTAAAGTGCAAGTGGGTGATTCCATAGCGGGTGATTTCGCAAAATACATATTTAAATTAATGGGGATGTTTATGAGTTTAGAGTGCGCACTTGTAATAAATTAAGGTTAGGATTGAGTTCTAACCAATTTATTTATTTTGTAACTAAAGACTGCTAGGTATTCACTTTTGTCGGTTTAATTTTATTATTTTCTAACACTTTCAAGCAGCGGTGGCGTTGGGAAGCACTGGGCGATAACATGTATTCAAGTTATTTAGAAGAAATTATCAATTTTGATGGGCACGTATCTTAGGCATGGCGCCAATATTTATTTTGATGCGCTTATCTATTGAAGCACCTAACATTTATTTATTATTTTGTATGCGCATGGGCACATGATTTAAATATTTGTTATTGGACATTGTATTTGGGCACAGCCCAACTCTTTGGGCGCCCAACCGCTTTATTCTTTAGTTGGACAAAAGCAAACACAAAAGCTAAAGCATGCTAATTGTAAATTTGGGCTATTTTTTGAGCTTGGAGATGAATAATATATCAAATACATGCTTTGTGGAGCGCTCACACAAGGCATGGGGGAAGATTGCACCCAATTAGTCTTTTGCTTCATGTTGTGCAAGTCTTCTCTCTTGATTTTTGTGCCAAAGTAGAGTTCTCTTGTTCTTGGGACCTTCCGGCGCTCGCTACGTATGCATACAGCATCCGATCTGTGCACCACCCCTCTTTTCCTCTCTCTCTCTCTCAAATTTTATATTTCCTCTCTCTATAATTCTCTTTCTCTCTGTTCCCCTGTCTCTCCCCTTCTTTCTGTTCTGCTCTCCTTGTATCTCTCTCTCTCTCTCATTTTTCTTTTCTCTCTCTTTAAGTTTTTTTATCTCGCTCTCTTTTCTCTATATTTTCTCTCTCTCCTCTCTATCTCTCTCTCTAAGTCAAAAACTATATAAAAATATTTAATTTAAAAAAAATATATTCTCTTTTCTCTTTCCCTCCCTCTCTCCATCTTTCTCTCTCTCAAAGTGTGTGAAATGCTACAAGAAAAAATCACACTTACCATTATCATTTTCATGTCCAAATAAGTGCACTCTACTTGTAATTTGACTTGACTTGCAAAATAGATTGGCCTCATGTACCTTGAGTTTGTCTCTTATTACTTTACAATTTCTCCAATTGTATCCTCCCCCATTTAATTATTCATGTTGAGACCTAAAACGGGCCTGTCCACACTAGCTCTAAGGCACTAGTCGGCGAACCTCTACTACCCTCCTAGAACCACCCCACACGGCATCATGGCTAGGAGCATCTAAGAAATTTGTGTTTGTATGATTTGGAGTCCAACAAATGATTCTTCCCCACACTCCTCAAAGGGAGTCCCTAAACATATCGGTGTTATACACCACATAAGTACACACACAAGGAGCACCCCTCAATTGATCACTGCGGCTCCACTACGGCTCTTCTACACCTTGGGGATGGCCCCAAGATGCGCCGTGAATATAGAACATATTCAGAAAAAACTCCACTCTTTTGATAAATTGATCTAGGAGATAATGAATGATCCTCATTGATTAAACCCCGAATAACCAAATGTCTAGCCCTACAGCTTAGGGTATGTCGCACTCTCAACGTAGGTCATCACTCATACAAATCGATGCTATGCATACATGATATGATACCATATGGTGCCTCAATGGAATTGTGTATGACTAACATGCTCAAAAAATTTTATTCATTAGCAATTGGCATCATGTAAGTGTGAAGATAGTTCTTTTCATGTTGCATATTTCTCCTTAAACCACATAGTCTCGTGTTTTGCGTGTTTAGCATAAAATTATTATACGATTGGTTTTTTGTGATTTCTTCAACATGACTAACCAATCTAAGTATTGGCAATCAAATACAAGAATTTTCAACTATTCCAACCAAAATTGCTCATAAAACCATGAAATCTACCTTTGCATTTATGACGTGTGTATTTTGAAATTGGAGGCTTGCTGATGCTCTTTAATGGCCGCTAACAATTCGTCCAACCTCGATTCATATCTCTTTTCACTCTTGAATCATTGAACGATCAAAATCATCCATCTTAGTCTACCTTCTTCTCTTTTACATTGATCCATGAGAACAAACCACAAAAGAAGAGAGGAGAGAGGAGAGAGGAGAGAGAAATACTAAAATCAAATCTTTTCACAAAATGTGTCAAATTATGCACAATTTGTTGTGATGAAGGGTAAGGAAATTGATCATCTCAAGGCCTGGAGCATTCTTCTGATGGTGTTATAAGCAAAATGCTAAATTGTAATCAATTTGTGGGGTGCCAAAACAAATGGTCCCCCCTTTTCCCCCATGTTTCATAAAATGCAACTCAAATATACCAAGCTTAATTCAGCTTAAACTCCAAACAAGTTCAAGTTCCTTGTGTTCACACTTAGGCCTAAGTGGTTTTTTCAATTTTCGAGACAAACAAACTTTGATTCGAGATATGATTGGACGACTGGATTCATGGCATTGAAATCTATAAATGCGGCCATGGTCATGCACTTTTCAACTCTTGAAACCACTTCATAATGCGAAATCTTGTGGGGATTAAATGGGGGGTCAAGTGAACTCCGATTGAGAAACTGAGACTTATGTTGGGTTCTTAGCATCGAACTCCATCTAGGAAAACTCTATCTCATCTATCCACAACTATTTCATTTTGCATGAAAATTTGCTCTTTTACGGCCTTCGAGCCTCTTTCACTTCAAAATCTGGCTCTAAAAATCCACTCTTATTGGCTACTAGAGGATAGGGCAACTCAACCCTTGAATCCCACAAAATGATCTGCACAAACAACAAACATAAAAAGCATTAAGCTGCCACAAAAAATATGATGCAACAAAATAGAAGAAGAACTCTCACTCTACTCCTTAACAAAATCAAGGAATGAAAATCCACAAGGGATAGGCCCAACATAATCTAAAAAAATTATAGAGCGAGTCACTAACCAATTGTTCCAACACAGACTAGCTAAAAGAACCATCAAAGAGGTCATCCTAATGGTTTTCTGAACTACCTACCTAACTAAGACAACTGAACTAGAAACTCCAACTAGGCGAGGACTCCTATAGCTTGGTCATCATATATGTGATTTTAATACATTTTCCTTTTAAGGTTTCAATACTCAGGTTTGTAAAAAGGAGGGAGTTGAGCGTAGAGTGACTGAAGGAGAATAGGGCATCGGCCTCAGGTCCTAACTCGGTACCCAAGAACCTACCAAGCTCTCGTGAGGTGGCACTTAATCATTTTCTGATGCTCACTTTTATTTTCCCTCCAACCTTCCTTATTCCTTTATTTTAGCTAGTTGCTACCCTTAGGAAGACAAGGCATTGGCCCCAGGTTCTCGGCCATAGGAACCTACAAAGCTCTCTGCAAAAAGGTGATAATCAACTACTCATAAGTTCTTTCCTTTTCTTTTCTTTGTAAGGGGTTAAAACCCCTTTTTACACACCTCTCTAGTCTTATATTCAAAAATTTCTCCTCCTTTATTTCGACAGGTTTCTCTAACTACCTCTCACACTAGCAGGGACTTCTAGAACAATTGCCTATAGCAAGCTAGTAGAACATGGTCACTAAGACTGTCTTCTAAAACATGTCTTTCAATGCTTGACAATGTCTTTATAGGAGGTAGATAACTACTCAAACCTCCCCCAGATATACCTAACGAAACCCTAGGACTTCATGCCTTAATTGCCGGTCCTCCCCAAAAAGAAAATAAACCCCCACATGCACATATAACACTAGCTTCTTAAGGAAAAAACTCAAAAAGGTGTTGATACCACCTGGAATAGCCACAAAAAGCTCCTACACAGTAAAGACTCCCTTGAGGCATTTCTTAAAACTTATCTGATGCAATCACTAAAACAAAAAACCATCAAATGTACCTGCACCAAACTGACATATGGCCCTCTTAGTCTAAAGAAATATAATAGTTCACAATCAATAAATTGGCCCTCTTGGCCTGATGAAATAATCCACTTTACTACCATTTAGCAGCAGGGGACTACTGAAAAAATCCCTTGGTCCTAACATATCTCTACTAAAGCACAAAATTGATCAAGGGGAAGGGCTTCTCACACCCTACACTAAGTGCATAAGGTTATTAGCTAACCCTCCCCCCCACATAAATAGCAAGGGGTGTCTGATGAATATGATGATAAACAATCCTCTGCATCCATGATAGAGTAGAAAGGTGCTCAATTGCTACTTGACTCATAAGCCAAACTAACCATCAATGACCAAAACAGGACGTGTCAGCTAGAAGACCCAAAGTAGTCCAGGGCTAATGTTAGGAGGTAATTATAAGAGCTCCCCTAGACTACAATTGAAAAAGACATCTTCAATGAAAGCATAGTTAGCCAGGGAATCTGCAAAGCAATTCCACTGTCAAGGAACTAACTGAGAAGTCACCGTCTCAAAAATATGCAACATATCCAAGGCTACATGACGATATATCCAAAGAATTGGATGCCGCACATTGTAGGTCCCATTTAGCTGATTGATTACTAATTGCGTCACCTTTTACCAATAATCGGTGGATACCACTATAGCCCCATGATCAAGGCATTATATTCTGCCATATTTTTAGTAAAAAAGGATCCTAAATAGACTCCCATCTTCATGAAAACCCTACATCCGGGATCTTTAATGACCACACCAATGCTTGCATGTTTAGCGGGCCCTCTAGAACCTCCATCAAAATACAAAGTATAAACCTAGTCTTCAGTGATAGGTCATTCCATACTAAGTAACTCACTCATACTTATGATAATCAAAATCAAGCTGAGAGAGAGAATGTAAAATAGGTACAATCCCTCCTTCCTCGCTAAATTCAATGGGAATGCTAATCAAAATTCATTGAAAATGGTGGCAGTAGACCTTAATCTCCCACGTGAAAGATTCGTCTTACCACTCAATAACCTAGTAACCTTTACTCCACTAGATCTTTCAACCTTGATGGTAATGTTATTCTAGATACGAATGCTAGGTCCCATCCGATCGTCTTGGTACTTACTACAAATTAAAGCTAAATCCTGAAGGATGTGCACAGGTACCAAGCCCAACATGAGCCCTTACACATAGTAAGCCTTCAGCTTATTAAAGTTAACTTTATTCTTAAACTCTACCCCCTGCAAGTTGGCTAAAAGTGCTCTAGAGCCATTCTTTTCTAAACATACAATTTTGTATGGCCCATCCCATTTGGATTCCAATTTACCTTGGAATAGCTCATGAAGAGCATCATTATACATAACCAATTGACCTTTTGCAAATTTATATTTCTTAGCCCAAAGTTCATGAAGGGCTTTCATTCTCTTCTTCCCTACTTCTTGATGTAGTAAAGCCTGCAACCAAATCTTATCAAGATGTGCTAGAGAAGTATATATTTCCTGTAACGCTTCTGCCTCTCCGAAACGAATGATTGAGAGCAAAATGCATAGTGGGTAGCTCTATTTCCAATGGCAAAACACACTCCTCCCCATATACCAATTTGAATGGGGTGTGACCTATAGCTCTCTTGAATGTCTTGTTGTAAGCCCACACTGCTACATATAATTTCTTATCCCAATCGCCCTTACTTTTCGATACTATCTTAGATAAGATTCCCATAATCTGTTTATTTGTACTCTCAACTTGGCCATTAGCTTGAGGATTATATGGGGTAGTTTTATTGTGCTTAATCTTCAAAAATTCCATCAAGGCTACTATAATCTTATTCAAGAAGTGTGTCCCTCAATCAGACACTATCTCCTTGGGTGGACCAAAATGACAAATGATTTGCTCCATAATGAAACTAACCGTCTCCTTAGCATTATCCTTCATCGTTGCTCAAGCTTCAGACCACTTTGTAAAGTAGTCCTTTGCTACAATAGTATAATGCTTATGCATAGTTGATGAAGGGTATATTGGTCCCACAAAATAGATACCCCATTTCTCGAAGGGTAACGTAAGAAAAATAGGGTTTAGAGGTGACCTACGATTCTCCTTGGCATTGAGTCTTTGGAAGACATCACATTGCTTAACATAATTGAAAGCATCCTGGAAGATGGATGGCAACCAATAGCCAACATGGAGAGCTTTTTGGGTAGTAAGCCATAAAAAAAAATGTCCCCCACATGCTAAATCATGCCATTCCTCTAGAATGAAGGGTATCTCATCAGGTACTACACAATGGAAAAAAATATCATCTACACCTCTCCGATACAAGACACCCACTATATTCGAAAAGCATGATGCTTATTGCTTAATTTTTCTCTTCTCAGAGCAACCCCAAATCCTCTAGTAGATAAATAATATGTTATAGTTGTATACCAAGAAGGGATGGAAGTTGTATTGATCTTAAATAGACCTTCAATGATGTCACTTCCTTTAGCCAAAATTTCCTTTGACTCCTCAAAATCCACGAGACATTCGATAATACCATGTAGCTTCGGTGGCTTACTCTTAATGTCATAATCAAAATCCTATAAAGTGATTAACCACTTTGCTAAAGGGTTAGGAAACTACAACTTCATCAACAGTCTAAGTCCCTCTGCCTTCGTAAAGAATGCTACTTTCTCATAGAGAATATAGTGGTGAAAATTTTCAAGGAAAATATCAGTCACTTTTACCCTCAAGGTGGGTGTGACAAGGCAAAGAAAATATTTACTCATAAGTCCTGTCAGCACTCCAAAAAATCCCATCTTAATCTCATATGTCTTCAAATAAGCCGATACATTATGGCCATCAAATAGCTTCTTTTCATTTTCAACTGCTTCAATCGCCTTAGTCGCGCTGATTGCATTCTTTTGCTCTGAATATAGCTGCCTTTGTTGAGAGAATTGTTGTTGATGTAACTACTGCTGCTGCTACATATACAATTGTGTCTGCTGATTTTGAAGTTGCATATACATAGACATATTCTGCAAAATCTGCTTTAAATCATCCATAGAAGTACTTAAAGTAGAAGTCGATGATGCGACCATTCCAAGGCATGATTTCTCTATATAAGTATAATTAACTTTAAATATCCCCAACTTTCTACTAGCAAAGGCAATTGGATGATACCATATTTCTTTCCAAATTTGGGCTAAATAGCAGAGCTAATACTATGCATTGTGGCTACTAAAAATATATAGAAAACTTCACCTCTTCTAGGTGCTTTTAGGATTGGCGCTTTTGCTAATTCTTACTTCACATCCTTGAAGGATACTTAGCAGGCTTCATTCCACTCAAACAGACAATTAAAGGATAATAAGTTCATCAATGGCAATGCTCTTTCTGCCAGTGTATTAATAAATCTCTGATAATATCCCACCAATGAGTAACATAAAACTCTGTACCTCTTTTGGAGTACGGGGTGAACTTATAGTGAAATATAACCTTTATATTTTTAGGGTCCATCGCAATACCAGCCAAACTAACCACGTGGCCAAGTAATAACCCATAGGGCACCCAAAGATGCATTTTCTAGTATTAAGAGCAATGCAAAATTGTCTACAATGCTCAAAACATTTCGTTTAAATGATCAAGTGTCTTTACCTCGTGGTGGCTACCCCCAAATTGTCAATAAAGACTTTTAATTCCTCTGGAGAGATGTCACCAAAAGTCTTATTTTCTATTCATTTCCAAGAACCAGCTACATTGCATAACCCAAAGACCATCACATGATATGCAAAGGTACCAAAGATAGTGATAAATATCATTTTTAGCTTGTCTTCCTTAGCAATAGTCATTTGGTTATATCCAACAAAGCAATCCATAAACGAATAGATTTCCCTACTCGGTAATTGATCTAAAATATGATCAATGAGTGGCAATGGATAGTATTCCTTAACTCTCTGCTTATTAAGCTCTCTAAAGCCTACACAAGGCCGAATATGATTGTTCTTCTTCCTCATAACAATTGCTGAACATCACTCTATGTGTTGAACCAAAAATATCAAGCTAGCTTTTCATAGTTTTGTCAATTCTTCGAATAGCGTGTCCCTTAATTTGAAAGGCACATGCCTTACTTTTTGTTGCATAGGGCAGCTACCTTCATTTAGAGGAATCATATGAGCAGCCAGGCTGGTGTTGAGATATTTGCAATCACACCTACTTTAGTCCCTTTGTGAGAGAGCAGTGAGGGCTCAGGACCAGAATCCCATATGCATAGTAGGAGAAAGTACCACAACTCAATTCCTATAAAGCATTGTACTTGCACTCTTTTTCTAATGCAATGATAGTACTCTTTTTGTTCCAGTAAAGTGTCATGTCACTATCAATACACAAGATTATATTTATGAGTCCAATTCTCAATCTTGGAACCTAATTCACTTGTAAAACAATTTTATCCTTGTCAAGTTCAATGTCTTCATGAGTTTCTTTTTCCTCTTTCAACCTCCATAGCTTCCGCATTTTCCATGCTGTAGATTCAGTGTATTTTATAATGGTATTAGAGCTTAGTTGAGCATGGAACAACTCCATTTTTTTCTCTAATCTAGCTTAGCTTGAGCTCAGTCTAGCTCAAGACAAGTCCACGACCTCATCTCCCACTCCTTCTCTACTTGATCTTGTGGCAACCATAGCCAACCTGCACATTCCTGACTTTGAGCTTCCATATCTTTCTGTAGAGGGTATATCTCTCCAAGATCTCTTCTGGAGATCTATTTCTTGACTCCCAAGCCTTCTCTATATCACATAGAACCCTAACATTTCCCTGACTCAAGCTTAACATTGTCTCTTTTCTCAGGTTCTGCCCTGTGTGACTCCATAGCCAGGTTATACCTAGCTCACTTGGAGCTTCCTAATCTCCTCCTACAAGCCTCATCTCAACATGTTATCCTCTAGGAATTTGTTGTCCAGGTCAAGGCACATCATTTTGATACAATACAACTCGACATTGCACACTCTATGTGTCGATATTTCTGAAATTTGACGCTGCTGTCAGAATTGCACCTGCTACCGTTCGTATTGTTGTTGCCATCGGTCACGATGTTGACGATCACTATAGGGCATTGACAGCCCATTATTCAAGCTTCATTTTGATAAAAAAGTTTTTGAAAATGGTCCACTTTAGCTCCCACAATTAGCAAAAAACTAGGGCTGGGTTAAAACCCTAATCCAGGAAGCCATAGCCAAACTTCATCAAGCTGAAAAATCTCATCACTTTCTCTCTCCTGCCACCTAGAACAACCCATTGTCACTGAGATTTGAAGGTCCAAGCATCAAATCATGAAGGGAAAGATTTGGATGTGAAAGATCTTGAAGGATTTTGCAGATTTGAAAGACTTAAGGAAGAAACATAGTGTCTATTGACACTCATTTTAGTGCTCTAAGTACCTGTGTCTTTTTACGCATCCCAACAAACTCTTCTACTGCTTAAATGTGATAATTCTGAAGCTGATATGTAGCTATTCCCATAAGTTTAACCTGGGCAAAGATTCTCCAACTGCCTGTTTCAAAGGAGTCATGTTTCATACCTGGCAGACCCGCATCAAACTCATCTTGATGAAGAAGGGCCTCTGGGCCATTACCAAAAAAGAAAGCTGAGGGGTACTCCTCCTATGTGTATACTTACGTGGTATATAGCACTGATATGTTTAAGGACTCTCTCTGAGGAGTGTGGGGAAGAATCGTTCGTTGGACTACAAATTGTACAATCGCAAAGTTCTTAGATGCTCTTGGCTGCAAGGCCCTGTGAGGTGGTTCTAGGTGAGTAGAAGAGGCTCAGCTAGTGCCTTAGAGCTAGTGTTGGGCCCGTTTTAGGTCTTGACAGGTGGTGCGTTTGTAGGGAGCCACTAATAAGTGGCGATTTCCAAATCTCAATCTCAATAGGGACCAGTTTATTAGTATTGCCGAAAGGCAATGAGATAGATTCAAAAGACCGTTGAGCTTCAAAAGCAAGAAAGAGTTGAACGGGCTAGACGACGGGCTGAAATTATTAGAAGATATTCTCCTCAAAGGAGTTGTCCAATATCCCTACAAGGGAGGGGTCTCAACAACCCTAATCCTACGCATAGTCCATTTGGAGGAGGAAGTTCTAGAAATTCCCTCCTTCCAGTCAGTTAGTCCACTTCGAGTGGAGTAATAGTTCCAATCGTTCAAAATCCTTTAGCGAATCCGATTGTTACTATAGCACAACCCATTGCAATCCCAACAGGAGGAATGCCGGACTTGCTAGCATTAGGGTTCCCTCTATATATTTTTAATGGGTTAGTAGAGGAAGACCCATAACTTCATATCAATGAATTCCAAAAGTTGATGTTTAACTATCGAATCCAAGGTGAAAGACACTTGTTGATGTTCTTTAATATGACTCTGAAAGAACGAGCTATAGTATGATATCACAACCTAGAGGCTACAACCATAACCATGATTGACTTCTTCTTTACGGTCTTTCGAAGAGATTTTGCTTCTATAAGGGAAGGTTAATATTGGCTATGTGTCCTCAATGTAACACGTCAAGAACCTCATGAGAGAATGTCCAAGGTTATGCCAAGAAACTGAAGGAAGTATTTTGTAAGTTGCAAACCTACATTCCTATTCCAGCTGTTGCTCAATTGCAATACTTTTTGAATGGGCTAAACTTTAACATTCAAGTGCAATCGAGCAGTGTTGCTCTTGTTGACATTGATACAGCTATTACTAGAGCAGAGGAGGTTGAATCACGATTACAAGTGGCTTATACATCTAGGGAAAACTAGAATCTAAGTATAGGTGTTTAAATTACTTTAGCACTGACGAATGGTGGTCAAGGGATGCCCATGAGTACTTCAAACGGGAGAGGAAATATGATTCAAAATGTGTCCATGTTGCCATCTCCTCCCACTGTGACCATGCCTATGGCTATTCAGATTGCTCCACCAAATGTTGGAAGCCAAATGATAAATCCTACCATTGTTCTAGGAAAACAACAACTGAGTCCCAATCAAGTGGTTAGAGGCCAATGGAACAATGGGTAGACGTCGCGGCTATGAGTCAAGTGCCTCAAATGTCCTTGGCAAAGTTAAGGATATGATGAAGCACTATACTAACATGATCATTGAACAATATAGGCAAATATCTATTGATGCCAATTTCCTTAGAAAAGATAAAATTTAAAAGGGAGTCATCATGACTGTACTACGGATCTTCTATACCTCATGAATTGGCCCCAAGATGCACTGTGAACATAGAACACATTCGAAAAAAACTCCACTCCTTTGATAAATTGATCTAGGAGATAATGAATAATCCTCACTAAATAAACCCCAAAGAACCGAATGTCTAGCCCTACAACTTAGGATACCTTGCACTCTCAATGTAAGTCATCACTCATACAAACAAATGCTATGCATCTAAGATATGATACCACATGGTGTGTTGAGAGCGGATTTTAAAGACCATTTTTGAAGCAGAAAAGAGATGGGGAGGCCGTTAATGATAAAATGTTTATGCAAAATGAAACGGTTGTGGATCGATGAGCTAGAGATGGAGTTTGATGCCAATAATCCAACGCAAGTCTTGGTTTGTGGATCCGAGTCCATTTGACCCCATTAAATCCCTGCAAGGTTTTGCATTGTGAAGTAGCTTCATGATCCAGAAGCAGAAAATTGCATGGCATGTACCAACCTTATAGATTTCGATGTCACGAAGCTAGTCGTCCAAATGGATCTCAATTTTGAGCACATTTGACTCCTCAAAAGAAACAAATCCACTTTTCTTGTAGTGTGAAACCCCCAAAGTGAATCAGTTTTTGGGTTTTAAGCTTGGTTCAAGCTTGTGGAATGAAGGGACATGAAGATAGTGTTTTTTTTTGTTTTGGGGGGGGGGAGGGAGGCACCATTTTTTTAGGCGCCCTCTCCAATCATTAAAATAATAATTTTCTAAGCCTACAATCATAAGAGAAATGATTGAATTTGATGCATTATTTAGCAAGATCTCATTCTAATATTTCTCTATCCTCCCTCTTCTCTTCTCTTATGGTCTATTCCTATGGATCAATTTAAAAGAGAGGGGGATGGGCTGAAATAGACATTTTTTGCCAAACGATGAAGAAAGAGTGGAGAGATATGTGAATCAGAGTTGTATGGATCGTTAACAACCATGGAAGAGCATTAGCAGGCCTCCAAAGTCGAAAAAACCCTCGTCATAAATGAGTAGTTTTATGAGAAAAAGGTAGATTTTGTCGTTTTATGATCAATTCTTGTTTGAAATGGTTAGCAATAATTGCCTTTGATTCCAATCCTATGTATGATTAGCCATGATGAAAGAATCATTAAAAAATCAGTCGTATAATAATTGTATGGAGAATATGCAAAACTTGAGACTAGGCGGTTTCAGGAAAAATATGCGATTTTTTGGATTTTTGGTGTGCATTTGCCATTCCCATGGAATGAAATATGCTAAGAAAATCATTTTTTATAGGAGTAATGAGTTTACATATGAAAATCAGTAATTATTTGTAACTGTCTATAAGAAATTTAAAAATATATATAAAAATTTTAGTTTTTTTGTGTCATAAAAATAAGAAAAAATAAGATTAATGTGTGTGATCATATGATGGCCTTGGAGCATGAGGTTTAGCCTCATTTCAGTCCCATTTCTTTGTTAGAGTGAGTTTTTATCTCTTTTAGTAAAGCAAAACACATGGAAAATTTATCCTACACCTATCCATGCAAGCAAAATGTTAAACGGTAGGGGGAAAGGGGATTGTTTAGTGGGTGAAGTTTAAATGCTGATGATTGATGTTGCATTTCATATAGTTTTTGTGGTTGTTTAAAGTTAAAGGGCCTAGTAGCACAAGGAAACTCAGTGCTACTCCTAAGCAATGAAGAACTATCACGTAAAAAAGAAAATCATGAAAAGAATCGTCTTCGCATTTTCACGTTGTTGATTTTCAATGAATATTTACTTGAGCATGATAGTCATATTGGCCCTTGCATTGATGCACCTCATGGTATCGTATTCTAGATGCATAGCACTTGTTTGTATGAGTGATGACCCGCGCTGAGAGTGTGAGGTATCCCGAGCCGTAAGGCTAGATATTTGGTTCCTTGGGAGCTATTTGGTGAGGTTTATATATCATCTCCTAGATTGTTTTATCAAAAGAGTGGACTTTGTTTTGAATGTATTTTATGTTCATGCGCATCTTGGGGCTAATCCCCGATGTGTAGGAGAGCCGTAGTGGAGCTACAATGAATAACTGAGGGGTGCTCCCTGTGTGTGTGTTATGTGGTGTATAACACCAACATGTTTAGGGACTCCTTTTGAGGAGTGGGGAGAGAATAATTCATTGGACTATAAAACGCTACAATGAATAACACCAACATGTTATGGGAACTACAACGAATAACTGAGGGGTGCTCCCAGTGTGTGTGTTATGTGGTGTATAACACCAACATGTTTAGGGACTTCTTTTGAGGAGTGGGGAGAGAATGATTCATTGGACTATAAAACATTACAAATGCAAAGTCTTAGATGCTCCTGACCACAAGGCCATGTATGCCAAATCATTAAGAACCAATTCATTAGTGTATGCCAAAAGGCAGTGAGATAGAGTCAAAGGATTTTGAAGCCGGGCTTCAGAAGTAAGAAAGAGCCGAACTAGCTAGACGATGGGGAAAAATTATTAGAAGATATTCTTTGCAAAAGAGTTGTCCAATATCCCTACAAGGGGCGGGGTCTTAATAACCCTAGCTCAATGCATAGTCCGTTATTTAGGAGGACGAAGTTCTAGTACTTCCCCTCTTCCAATTAGTCCGTCCACTTTGAGTGGAGTAGTAGTTCCGATCATTCAAACTCCTTTAGTGAATCAGATTTTTACCATGGGGCAACCCATTGCAATTCGAGTAGGAACATAGCACTTGCAAACCTTAGAGTTTCCTCTACCCATTTTTAATGGGTTAGCTAAGGAAGATGGGGAACTTCATCTCAATGAATTCCAAAAGTTAATGTTTAACTTTTGAATTCAAGATGAAGGATACTTGATGATGTTCTTCAATATGACTCTAAAAGGACAAGCTACAGTATGGTATCACAACCTAGAGGCTAGAACCATAAATATGATTTACCTATTCTTTGCGGCCTTTTGAAGAGAGTTTTCCCCTGAAAGGGGAGGTCACTATTGGCTACGTGTCCTTAATGTAACACGTCAAGATCCTCAGGAGAATGTTCGTGGGTATGCCAAGAAACTGAAGGAAGTATTCCGTAAGTTGCAAACCTATATTCCTTTTCCAAAATTTGCTTAGTTGCACTACTTTTCGAATGGGCTAGTTTTTAACATTCAAGTGTAGTTGAGAAATGTTGCTCTTGCCGACATTGATATGGCTATTACAAGAGTAGAGGAGGTAGAATCCTGATTGCAAGTGGCTTATACCTCTAGGGAAAACTGGAATTTTAGTTTAGGGTTTGAAAATAAGTTAGCATTGACCAATGGAGGCCAAGGAATACCTATGAGTCCTGTTGGGGGGTAAAGGCGCCTCCGCCGTGCCGCCCCGTGTATTACTACACTGACAGTACCCGCCACTGCACGCTGCAGGTGGCGGGCGCCCGTCACATCACTTTATTCTTTATTCTTTTAGTGACAGTTTGAATAAAGGAAGGCCCGGTCACACATTGTGACGGTTGGAGTTCCCATTTCTTGTCTCTCTCTTTCTTGCTCTTGCTCTCCCGCCATAGCTCGCGTGCAAGCTTCGATCCTTCTCACCTTTCAACTGGTATCAGAGCTTGGCATTCTCTTGCTCGAGCTCGACTCGGTGCTTCCCGACCTTCGCATCGACTCGCTTCACGCATTGGGTCTCCATCCCGGCAGCCATAGCCGACCTCTTGAGCTCCCGACTCTCCCCGACTTCCCGAGCTCCATCCTGGCCTTCTTGAGCTTCATCAGGGCCTTGCCCTTGAGGTATTGCTTCAGCATTTGCAGGCATTTGAGTGTATTCTCAGATTGAAACAGGGCAGGAACAAAGGGCAGCCACTCTTCTTGAGCTCCATAGCTCATATCTTCCCTCCCCTTTGCATTGGGCCTTCATGGCTTGGTATGTGCCTACCTTGGGCCATCATTGAGCCCCCCATTACCCCCTTTTCAGCCCATGTGGAGCAGCAGCAAGTTCAGCACCAACAGGGCAGATTGCATCATTTTTTCCAGGCTGTGAGCACTCATCTACTTCAGCTCCACACTTGGCCATTGCTTCTTGCTCTCTACCTTGATCAAGAGGGCTATAGACTTCATGTTTGATGTCATTAAAGCTTTGGGCATTGGTCTTGATCTTTCGGGGCTGATTTCTTCAGATTTGGGACTGTCATAAACTGTCATAACAGGCTGAAAACAGGGCAGCACCATTGGCATTAGCATTTGTTGCTTATACTCCATTCCGGTTGTGCTATTTGATGCCCGTATGCGGTCTACATGATGCCTAGTGCCTTGGGAATGTATGCACATGATTATGCCATGATTTTGGCTTGAAATATTGGCTGATTTGGGACTGTTATTTACTGTTATACAGTGCTGGAAACAGGGCAGCCACACTTGGCATTGGCATTTAATGCTTATACTCTACTCCGGTTACCTTGTTTGATGCCCGTATGCGGTCTACTTCCTACCCGGATGTATTGGGGATGTATGCATTTGGTTTGACCATGATTTTGGCTTGAATTTGGGGCTGAAATCTACTGTTTAGAACAGTAAATACATGCTGGAATAACAGTGGGCTGAAGGTACTTTACATGCTTTGGCACTTACCTACCGATACCGGATGTATGCTTTGAGCTTTGGCATGATATCTTTGACATTTGGGGACGACTTGGAGCATATGTATGAGATTATGGGATGCTTTTGAGCTTCGCATTAGCTCCGTCTTCACTGGCATTTGGACCGACTCGGCATGCTCGTGGACCGCCTATGCCTCATGTCTCTGCTTGACAGTTAGGCTTTTGCATTACATGCTTTGGTTCGTGACATATGCTATTTGGTTCGTGTATGCCATACCGACATTTGGAGCTTGGATTTGGATGTATTTGAGCATTCCCGGCTTACTTGATCACTGATCTTGGTTGCTATTTGGATGTCATTGAGTTGACCGAGAGCTTATTTGGGCTTATGTATTGCTTCATGGTTAATACGACCGGTGCTTCATGTATGTCATGCTCTCTCGGATGCGCTTGATGCATTGACAGGGTCACTTATCACTGGTGCTTTCTCTTGGGTTGTTTGAGCTTCTGAGCTCGCTTTGTACGCCTTTTGTGCCAGTGGGAGCATTTTACATGCTTTCTTGACCTTTGACAGTTGCATGCTATTGGAGCACTTACATGTATTTGGAGCAGTTTATGTCTTGAGCAGCTACATACACATTGAGACTTTGGGATCATACTCCGATCTTTATGGATATGCATTGATGTACTCTTGGTTCACAGGATGCTTATGAGCTGAGTCTCATATTTGGATCTTTCTCTTTGAGCAGATACCTATTTGTGTCAGGTTTTGGCAGTTACAGGAACACTTTGCCTAGAGTGTCTGGGGGTGTGCCTTTCACTGGCAGATGTTATTTTGACATGCTTGGTGTCGAGCTCATGTTCTTTTCACTGTCATTGGCCTTGCTTATGTCCGTTTCATGCCGGCTTTGGACCTAGCATTGTTTGCTTGACATTGGATCCTATTTTGGGACAGTTTGCTCTCTAGACTGCATACCTGCAATTTATTACAGCAAGCAGTTATTGGTGGACTGAGGTGTACTTTTCATGCTGAAATATCCTGATTTGGTGTACCGCACCTAGTACTAAGTGGGAAGCAACTTTTGGCACACTTTGCTCACCCTTTGGACCCCGTTTTGGTCATTTTTGGGCAGTTTCTGCAGTAAAACAGCAAGCAGTTTTGGACTGTTTGGGCATTTCCAGCCTGCATAATGGCGTCATCTTCGCATGATAGTGCCATCTTTAACATTACAAAGTTGGATGGTACCAACTACTCTTACTGGAAGAGTCAAATATGGCAGGTTTTGGTGCAGAAATCTCAGATTAAGCCACTTCGGTTGAGTGGGGAGCAGCCTGAAACTATGGACATTGACGACTGGCTTGAACTTGATGAGCTATGCAAGTCCACGATTGTATTGTCTCTCACTGAACAGGTACATTATAATGTATTTGAGGAAGCACAGAGTGCATGGGATCTATGGAATAAGATCAAGAATCTTTATGATAAGAAAAGTCCGGCGAGTCAGATGTACTGGTTGAAGCAGCTTATGGATCTGCGCATGAAGGATAATGCGACTATGTCTGCTCACTTGAGCCAGTTCCATGCTATACTGAAGAACCTGACTTCGCAGGATATCACCTTTGGAGAGGAAGTAACTCCTCTTTTCTTGCTTGGAACTCTGAATGAGTCATGGGATGTATTCCGCACTGCTCTTTGTGCCTCTAGTGCTACTCTAAAATTGGCAGATGTTGAGAGTGCTCTTCTTCAGGAAGAGGTGAATCGCAAAAAATTGGATGCCTCTCGTGGTAGTCATGCTTTGACAGTTAGAGGCAGGAATGACAGGTATGACCGTGGTAATGGCCGAGGCCGTGACTCGCAGAAGGGTCGGTCTAAATCTCGTGGTGGCAAGTCGCGTAGTAAGTCGCGTGGACGCAATGCAAATGTCACTTGTCATCATTGTGGGAAAAAGGGCCATATTAGACCACAGTGTCATGAGTTGCGCAATGAGAAGCGCAAGGATAAGGGGAAAGATAAAGTGCAGGAGAAGTCCTCTGATCGCAGCATAGTACCTGCGAAGTCCAACGTCAAGATTGAGGAAATTAATGTCACGCAGACTGAAGAGTCCGATGGTGGTGATGAGTTTATACTTGCAGCTAGTTCTTCTGATGCTTCACACTTGACTGAGACACCTAGTATGTATGCATAGTGCTGGTTATTGGATTCAGGTGCGTCCTTCCATGTGACGCCTTACCGTGAGTGGTTTCACTCTTACCGTACTGTATCTGGATCAGTCAAACTTGGAGATGACAGGTCTCTTGATATTGTGGGCTGTGGAGATATTCAGTTGCAGTTTTCCACTGGCAGTTCCTTTTTGCTCAGGGATGTACGTCATGTACCTGCGCTTACGCATAGTCTTATGTCTGCAGGACAGTTGGATGATGCAGGATTTCATGTCTGTTTTGGGGATTCTACCTGGAAGATTACCAAAGGCAGACTTGTGCTTGCTAGAGGCGCCAAGGCTGGCAGCCTCTATCCTCTTGTTGTATCTGGGTCTTCTGTAGATCATGTTTTGGCAGTGGGCTCTATCCCACATGTATCACTTTGGCATGCCCGTTTGGGGCATATGTCTTTGAAAGGAATGAAAATGTTATCTGGTTTGCAGTATCTTCCGCCTTTGGATTATGCATGTTTTGACTCGTGTGATCATTGTCTTTATGGTAAGCAGAATAGGTCTACGCATAAGAAATCGGGTAGGCCACGCATGAGTGAGCCCTTGGCATTGGTGCATTCCGATGTTTGTGGGCCTATGCCTTGCATGTCTATGGGTGGCGCGAAGTACTTCGTTACCTTCATTGATGATTTTTCTAGGAAAGTGTGGGCTTATCCCATAAAGCAGAAGTCCGATGTCTTGGCAGTTTTTCAGAGATGGCTTGCTCTTGTTGAGAACCAGACTGGGTATAGGCTGAAATGCCTTAGGACAGATAATGGGGGAGAATATGTCTCGCATGCTTTTGAGCAGTTTTGTGATGACAGGGGTATTAAGCGTCAGTTGACCGCCCCTTACACCCCACCCCAGAATGGTTTGGCTGAGCGCATGAACAGGACTATTCAGGAGCGTGTGCGCTCTATGCTTAGCCATGCAGGCCTACCCCCGAGTTTTTGGACTGAGGCAGTTAGTACGTCAGTGCATGTCATAAACCGATCGCCTTCCAGTGGATTGGATTTCCAGGTTGCAGAGGAAGTTTGGGCTGGTAAGCCACCCTCTTATGCGCATCTCCGTGTCTTTGGATGTGAGGCATTCTGCCATGTGCCCAAGGACAAGAGGAGTAAATTGGATCCAAAGAGCATTAAATGCATATTCCTTGGCTATGGTGAGTCACGAGAGATGGGCTATCGCCTATGGGATCCGCAGGCGCGGAAAATAGTACGCAGCCATGATGTCGTCTTCCATGAAGACAAGATGCACAGGCAGCCTGAGAAGGTGGTTGAGATCCGCAGAGTGATCTTTCAGGAGGAGCCTAAAGCTCCAGCACAGCCAGTAGTACAGCCTGCAGCAGTTCCTCCACAGGGCCAGGATGTTGGACAGGTAGTTAGACAGGCAGCAGAGCCTGCGGTGAGACGGTCTGCTAGAGATAGACGTCCACCTGACAGATTTCAGCCCTCTATGCATTATGTTTTGGTTACAGATGCAGGAGAGCCTTTCACTTATGATGAGGCTATGCGCAGGGGTGACAGTCACTCCTGGGAGAGGGCTATGCAGTCTGAGATAGACTCCCTGCATAAGAATGAGACTTGGGATTTGGTTGCCTTGCCTAAGGGCAAGAAGGCTTTGCCATGCAAGTGGGTGTACAAGCTGAAAAGTACCCCTGGACACCCCAAGCCGGCATACAAGGCTAGATTGGTAGCAAAGGGTTTTAAGCAGGAACATGGTGTGGACTTTGATGAGGTCTTCTCTCCTATGGTTAAGATGACCACCCTGCGCTTAGTCTTGGCTTTGGTTGCACAGCTTGACTTAGATCTATATCAGATGGATGTCAAGACGGCTTTTCTACATGGGGACTTGCATGATGAGATCTATATGGATCAGCCTAAGGGCTTTGCAGAACCTGGCAGGGAGCACCTAGTGTGCAAGTTGAAGAAGAGCTTGTATGGCTTGAAGCAGGCACCTAGGGAATGGTATCATAAGTTTGATGCCTTTATGCAGTCACAGGGCTACAACAGGAGTGCTATGGATCCATGTCTTTACACGAAGAAAGCCCGTGATGGCAGTTTGCTTATCTTGGTACTCTATGTTGATGATATGCTGATAGTAGGGAAAGCTCATGATGAGCTAGATGCTCTTAAATCTCAGCTGAAGAAGAGCTTTGAGATGAAGGATTTGGGACAGGCCTCACATATACTTGGGATGCGCATTAAGCGCGATAGGCATCAGGGACTTTTGTATCTCTCACAGCAGGAGTACATTCATAAAGTCCTTGAGCGCTTCCGCATGCAGGACGTAAAGCCTATTGGCTGTCCATTACCTTCTTATGTGAAGGTATCACAGGCCGATTGTCCGCAGACAGATGAGCAGAGGGCCGAGATGGCCAAGATCCCTTATGCATCAGCTGTGGGCAGTTTGATGTATGCCATGATAGCCACTCGTCCAGATATTGCGCATGCAGTTGGTGTTGTGGCACGCTATATGGCTACACCTGGCAGCAGACATTGGGATGCCGTGAAGGGTATCATGAGGTACCTGAAGGGCACAGCAGATATGTGTATTTGCTATGGCAGCCAGGATACAGGGGTCGTGGGGTACACTGACTCCGATTATGCAGGACATGCAGATAGTAGGAAGTCCACTTCTGGCTATGTATTCACCTATGCTGGAGGGGCTGTCTCTTGGATGTCCAGGGTTCAGAAGTGTACGGCTTTGTCTACCACTGAGGCCGAGTATGTTGCAGCCACTGAGGCTTGCAAGGAGGCCATATGGTTAGGCCGTCTAGTTGCTGACCTTGGGATTGATGCTACACCTACACTGCATTCGGATTCTATGAGTGCCATTCAGTTGGCTAAGAATCCGGTCTTCCATGCGAAGATGAAACACATTGAGGTGAGGTATCACTTCATACGTGGTGTCGTGGAGGACAGGTCTGTTGACCTTGTCAAGATCTCCACTGACGAGAATCCTGCAGATTTGCTCACGAAGAGCCTCACTACTGAGCGCTTTGCCTTCCTCAGGAGGTTGATGGGCGTTGGATGAGATGTCACCTTTCCTCACCTATGTACATTTGTACTGTCTTTTCTTTTTCTTTTCTCTCTCACTAGGGCAGATTCGCCTTTAAGTGGGAGGTTGTTGGGGGTAAAGGCGCCTCCGCCATGCCGCCCCGTGTATTACTACACTGACAGTACCCGCCACTGCACACTGCAGGTGGCGGGCGCCCGTCACGTCACTTTATTCTTTATTCTTTTAGTGACAGTTTGAATAAAGGAAGGCCCGGTCACACATTGTGACGGTTGGAGTTCCCATTTCTTGTCTCTCTCTTTCTTGCTCTTGCTCTCCCGCCATAGCTCGCGTGCAAGCTTCGATCCTTCTCACCTTTCAAGTCCTCCTAATGGGATAGGAAGCATATTTCCAAATGTGTCCATATTGCCAGCTCCTCCCACTATGATCATGCCTATGGTTAGTCAGATGACTCCACCAAATGTTGGAAGCCAAATGATAAATTCCACCATTGTTCCAGAAAATCAACATCTAACTCCCAATCAAGAGGTTAGGCCAATGAAATGATAGGTAGACGATGGTGGCATGAGTCAAGTGCCTCGAATGTCCTTGGTGAAGTCAAGAATATGATGAAGCACTATACTGATATGATTAGCGAACAATATAGACAAATAGCCGTTGATGTCAATTTCTTTAATAAACATCAAAATTTGATAGGAAGTGAACGCCCTGAAGAGGGTGCCCCCTCAAGATTCAACTATAAGTGGTGTGGCGACCAACATTTCCCTAGGAATTGTCCAAATGTTAAATGTGACATATGTGGGAATTTTGGCCACCTAGATACTACCTGTTGGAGTAAGATTAGCTCTCTCTAGCAAGGATGTAAACAGCTAGGTCCAATTAATCATCGAGCTTAAGGAAATAATCTCTAGCAAGATGAGGGACCAATGCAAATACTATAGAGAGGGAAAGCTATGGTAGAAGAGCTCCCTAGTGGCAATGGAGTTAGTCTTATAGAAGTCATTTGTGTTAATGGCACTGAACTTCTAATCTACGTGTCATTATACGAGAGGCCAAAAGGGTAATGAAGCCAATAAAGACAAGGTAAAACTAGTCGAGGGAAACCCTAAGCAAGATGATAAGAGGACACAAGTATTTAATCCCGATATGGAAGGTGGACCTCTCAAGAACCGTAAGAATGATAAGGAGTCACCAAAGAAGAAGGCAAAAGCCAAGAAAGAAGTACCAAAGCTAGTTCAAAGACCAAAGGAGAGAATTGTCTGATGAGAAAAGTGAGCTCTTGCTAGTTATCATGAATTCGATTTAGCGAGTTCTCTTTGCGAAGTTAAGCTGGATGTAAACCTTTTGCAACTAATTAAGTTGTCTCCAGGAGTGTGTAAAGAATTTAAGAAGATTCTTTGCATGAGGTATATTGTTGAACCCTTGGGAATAGCAAGAGTAGCAGATGATTGGTTTGAACTTGCCGAAAAGCATTGTCCAAGAGTAGCAACATATGTTGATGGAATATTAATGGGCCATGATATTGTAGACATAGGATTCTCCATCAACATTATGAGTTCGCAATTGATGGAGAGGTTGGGATTAGAAACTAAGAAATATACCTCCATGATTCTCCGAATGACTAATGATAGTTTAAGACAATGTGAAGGTTGCATTATTAAAGTCCATGTGTCCAATGCCAATGTGGAATGCATTTTGTACTTTAGGGTCATTAGATTTGTAGGGTGACCTAGCTATCAAGTATTGCTAGGCAGGCCATGGATCTTACAAGCAGACTATCAGGTTGATATACCCGCTAGTCGATTGATCTTTGGTAGAGGTGCAAGTCATGTAGTAGTAGATGCCTATCCCAAATCTCCTCAAAGCAAGAGAGTTCCTTTATCCTCATCAGAGTTTGATATGTTAGATGTTATTTGTGAGATGTCATCAAGTGACAAATCCAATGAGGGATCCACTTCTGAGGATATCTATTGTAACGTGTCCCCTAGTATCATCCAAGACATGTCTTAGCAGTCCATCGGAAAGGATGTCTAGAAAGCTCCACCCGGCACTCCCATGGAATGTTACGGGTTTTACGATCTAGTTCTTCCTGCGTCTGCCACGTAGCGGAAGTATCCTGCCTGTTCCCACTTAGGATCGATCGGAATTAGGGTTTTCCTAATGGGTCATTAGCTAACAGCAACTAGCGTCAGACCCGAGCGAACTACTTTACGCAGAAACGCCAGGTCCGAAGCGGATTCACGCTGCACTTGGTTCAAGGAGAATGGGAAACGAGAGGGATGCAAAGCTCAACCTCTCTGCCATAAGGCATAGTCCCATTCCGTTCCCCTAAAACAACGTAAATTGGGTAAGACGTAACTTTAGGTCATCGTTCTCGTTATTCGTTTTGATGATGGTGATCATTCCGCTGTTCTTCAAGATTTTTGAGAAAAGTTCCCGGCTAACCGGGACCACCCAACTGTAGGACGGACCCATGGCCCATCCTTCGCACTTTTCTCGGTTTGTTTTAGTTATGTAATTATCTAACACATTAAGTCCTTGATGAGGGTTTTTACCATTTCTCCTTGTGAATCACTCACAAGACTAAATGATTTCATACTTGTTGCGCAAGTCCTGCAATGGGATAATCTGTTTAGATTTTTTAAGCTGACGTATGTCAGGCCTAGGGTTTCTTCTTTTAAGAACCTTAGGGACAAACCCTAGTTCCTTATCTTTATGATTTGATTGTCCCTACAGTAAGGAAAGTAGTCAAGTGTTTAGGGTATGAATGTTTCAATGTTTAGATTGGTTCAATTATCTTTTGGAAGGTAATATTAATCGTCTCGTCACGGTTTTGCTATCCTTGTGACAATTTACTTCCCAGTCAATACAGTTTAATTTAACTTCCGTTTTCCTTAAAGATAAGCTCATGCCAACTAACAACACTTGCCTTGCTAAGATGTGCAAATATTCAAGATAACTTCCTAGTAATTTGAGCATTGAAAGAAACCTTTCATGAATTTAACCATTTACAATGATTCGTTGCGAAAGGAATAAGACTAATGGTGCAAGATATAATTTCTACACCTTAGGATTTAACTAAAATATACTACTATAGTAAATGGTTAATCTTGCTTGTAATTTATAATGCTTGATGCAATTTGAAGAAGCTAAGTTCTATACATTGTCATTCATAAGCTAAACTCCTTCGTTACAAATAACTCGAACAAATATATCCTATCCTTAACAATTTTTCTTTGCATGATCGATTTAAAACCGAATTAAAGCCAAGAAGAAAACCTGGCTTTGAGGTGAGATATCCACATGGATACCGGGGGATGACCCTCCCGCAGCTACACCTTGGACTTTCTTTGACAGCATCATAGTTCGAATGTGAGATAGCCTTTTCCTCTTTCTTCTGGAATTCCACCGTCTTCTCCTTCCTTCCCTTTCTTTTGTCTTTTTCCCACTCTTCCTCCTTCACTGCTTCTTTTTACTCCCTCTACCTTCCCTCCCTATTTTTTTCTCTCACGGCTACTTTTCCCTTACGGGATATCATACGAGGCCATGATGATGGTTTGGATTTTTAGGTTCGGAGGGAAAATAATAATGGGGATACGAGGGATTAGGAAGAAAGCTTAGGGAGTTGTGGGAAAATGAGAGTTATGAGGGGGGTTGAAGAAGGGTTAAAAGGGTTATAAGGGGGTGAAAAAAAGCTTAGGGGAATTAAAACCGGGGGTAGGTTCTCAGAGTCAAGGGAGGGGCTTAAGGGGAAAAGGGAATTTAGAAATCCTAGGGGGGGGTTTAAAACCGGGGGGAAAAGGAAAAAAAAAACTTTAGAGGGATTAAACCCGGGGGGGGGGGGGGGGGGGGGGAGGGGGGGAACAAAGGGGGTTTAGGGGGGAATTAAACCCGGGGGGGGAGGGGGGAATTAAAACCGGGGGGGGGGGAGAACAAGGAGCTTAGATGGAACCCTTAGAAATGGGGGCTTAAATCGGGGGGGAAGGGAAATTATAAACCTTGGAAGGGCTTATGGGAGCCCACAGGAAGGGGGCCTTCCCAAGGCCTTAGAAGCTTCCTAAGAAAGCTTCGTGGAAGCTTCTTTGGCCCACTGAATCTACCACGTCGAGGAAGAAGACATTTTGACAATGCTGATGGTGGCCTGATTTTTGTCCCTCTCCCTTCACGACACGCTTCAACAGAGTCACGACGGCTCCATGGCCTGGCGCAGTCGATGATCAAGGGAGAGAGAGGCGGCACTCTGTCTGGAACAGCGGCTTTATACAACACCTCCTCCCTCCTCACAGCCATATACCACTCTCTCCTTCCTCACAGCAGTTCATGACTCTCTCCATTCCCTCCCTCTCACAGGCTAACAATGGCATCTCCAGCGGCACAGCAGGCGGCAGCAGTCTTCCATCCCCCTCCTCATCTTTGGTCCGTTATTTAAATAGTGGAGGGGAGGGGGATCTTCCCTCCCCTGCGTGTCGACACGCATGTCCCCCCCTCCCTCCATAAGGCTCCAACAAGGAGCTTAATTGCTCCTACTATTTCCCTTCCCCTCCAGCTCGTCAGTCGGCTAGAGGGATAAGGGGGGGAAATTTTTTTTTTCATTAATCCAAATTGTTCTTACGCGAAATATTACATTCTCTCCCCCTTCGAGGAATCGAGATGTCCTCATCTCGAGATAAACCGGGGATATTGATGGTTGAGAGAGCTTTCATCTATCCAAGTGGCATCCTCTTTGGGATAATCTTTCCACTGGACAAGGCATTCTTTCAAGGTTCTAGATCTTAACTGTCTTTCCCTAACATCTAAGATCCTTTCTGGCCTTAGTTCAAGGACTCCTTGACTAGGCATTAAAATTTGTTGGTCATCAAGTACATGATTAGGGTTGGGTACATATTTCTTCAATAGGCTGATATGGAATACATTGTGAACCTTTAGGTTCTCAGGGAGTTGCAATCTATAAGCGTTGGGTCCTAGGCATTTGAGGATTTTGTACGGCCCACAATACCTTGGACTTAGCTTCTTGCATTCTCCTAGGGATAGAGAACTCTTTTTAGGGCGTACACGAATGAAGACCATGTCTCCTTCTTCGAAGACTCTATCTTGACGTTTCAAATCTACGTATCCCTTTTGCCTATCCTTGGCCTCTTGTATGTCTTGTCTTATTGATCTTATTTGATCATCCATGTCCTCCAACATTTGTCTTGAAGCTTCAACTCTTAAGGTTGGATCAGAAAAGTTTAGGGGACTTTGACAATGATGACCATACAATGCCTGGAAATGGGTCATTTGAATGCTCTGCTGGTAAGAAGCATTGTAGGCAAATTCAACCAAAGGCAAGAATTGAATCCACCTCTTCGGCTCTCGACAGCAGTATGCCCTAAGCATATCCTCGACGACTTGATTTACTCGCTGTGTTTGGCCATCCGTTTGGGGATGGTAGGCGGTGCTAAAACAGAGTTGAGTCCCAATAGCTTCAAAGATAGCTCTCCAGAAGTGTGATGTGAAGAGAGAATCTCGATCACTAATGATTCTTCTAGGTAACCCATGTAGCTTGAATATCTCCTTGATAAAAAATCTTGCAATGTCGGAGGCTTTATAGTTTGTCTTTACTGGAATTAGGTGTGCAACCTTGGTAAGCATGTCAACCACAACCATAATGGAATTGTATCCTCCTTGGACTTGGGGTAAGCCCACAACAAAATCCATACTGATGAATTCCCATTTCATTTGGGGAATGTCAAGCGGTTGCAGTTTCCCTGGCATCATGACATGTTCGGCCTTGATACGTTGGCAACACAAACACTCAGTGATATACTTGAGAATGTCACCTTTAAGCCTCTCCCAATGGTAGCTCTTCCTAACTGCATTAAGAGTCTTAGCATAGCCAGGATGTCCTGCGAAAGGAGAATCATGAGCTTCCCATAATAATTTCTGCTTAAGTGACTGGCTTGCTGGTATACACAGCCTTGTTCTATAGTAGACAAGTCCATTATCAATGGAGAATTTCTGATACTTAGCTTGCCACTTCTGATTCTGCTCCTTGGTAGATATTTCCTTTATCATTGTTTGGTAGGCCAAATCATGGCATGCTTCCTCTTTAGCTAGTTCAAGTATAGGGTTGTTTGGCATAGATACCTTTGTAGCCAGAGATCTGGCCGTTGATGGATTCTGCAAGATTAGGGAATTTAGGAATGCCTTGCGACTGAGTGCATCGGCAACTACATTCTCCTTCCCTGGTCGGTACTTGATTTCAAAAGCATATTCCTCCAATACTTCAATCCACCGACGTTGCCTCATGTTGAGCTCCTTCTGGGTAAAAATCCATTTGAGACTCTTATGATCGGTTACTAGAGTAAACTTGTTACCCAACCGGTAGTGTCTCCAAAGCTTTAGAGCATGGATGACAGCTAGTAATTCCAGATCATGCGTGGCATAATTCTTTTCATGACTCTTCAATTTCCTTGAAGAGTATGCTACTTGATGACCTTCCTGCATAAGTACACATCCCAAGGCAAGAATGCTAGCATCAGTTACTACCTCGAACTCCTTATTGAGGTTAGGAAATTTTAGAATAGATGCTGATACCAAACTTTGCTTCAGTTTGTCAAAGCTATTTTGTTCGGAAGTTGACCATGTAATGGAAGTCTGCTTCTTTAGTAAATCTGTAAGAGGTGCTGCAATCAAAGCATAGTTTTTGATGAAGACCCTATACCATCCTGTCAATCCAAGAAAGCTACGTATCTCCTTGACAGATACTGGTATTGGCCATTCAAGCACATCCCTGACCTTGGCCGGGTCTACTGATATTCCTTCTGATGATACTATGAATCCCAAATATTCAATCTGACGCTTGAAGAATGCACACTTCTTCATTTTTGCATACAGCTTATGAGACCTCATTGTCTCAAGGACAATACGAAGTTGAGGTTCATGATCTTCTTCTTGTTTAGAATAGACTAAAGTGTCATCGAAGAAGACAAGCACAAAATCATCAAGATATGGTCTAAAAATATCCTGCATTAATCTATTGAAGGTGGCAGGTGCATTTGTAAGCTCGAATGACATAACCAAGAACTCAAAGTGCCCATATCTTGTATTGAAGGCCGTTTTTAGAATATCTTCTTCCTTGATCCTTATCTGATAGTAACCTGACCTGAGATCAATCTTGGAGAAGATCTTTGCACCTTGAAGACGATCAAGAAGCTCATCTATTCTAGGAATAGGATACTTGTTCTTGACTGTTGATTGATTCAACCCTCGGTAATCAATACATAGTCGAAGTGTCCCATCTTTCTTTTTCTGGAATAGTACTGGAGCTCCCCACGGTGAGTTGCTAGGTCGGATGTAACCCTGATCTAACAGTTGCTTGAGCTATTCCTTCAACTCAATTGCTTCTGGTATGGACATTCTATAAGGTCTCTTTGCAATTGGTGCAGCTCCAGGCACTAGCCTAATCTCATGATCTACTTCTCTTGGAGGCGGAAGTTCAATCAATTCCTCAGGGAATACGTCAGCGTATTCCTTTAGCCAAGAAGGTCCTTCCTGAGACTCTTGCTTTTGATCTAACTTGTTGAGTTTGATCAGGTAAACGGGTAATCCTTTTCTGACTCCTTTTATGATCCTAGATACTTTGGCTAATTGGATTCTTGGCACTCCTGCCTCACCTTGAGTTGTGACAAATTCCCTTTCAGAGTTTCGAAAGGAAACTTGACCCTTTCCACAGTGGATGTGGGTGTCATTAGGCTTAAGCCAATCCATCCCGACTAGACACTCATGGATACCTAAATTCATGACTCTGAATTTGACTGAGGTTTTCTTCCCTCCTAGAAAGAATTCCACCTTAGCAGTTTGCCTGGTACAAGTTACCTCACGACCGTTTGCCAATTCCACAAGCAGGGTAGGTGCTTCTACTGTGGCTATTCCTAATCTTTTTGCACATGCTGGTGAGATAAAGGAATGTGTACTGCCACAATCAATCAAGGTTTTGAAACCTTTACCTTGATAGTTCGACGGTGTCTGAATCACCGAGAACTGGCGATGTCAAAGAGCTCGTGCAAGAGCTGCAGAACACGGGGTTCAAGATACAGCAAGGTAAGAGGCTAACAAGAAGATCTCAATAACTCAATTTTTGATGCCAAGATCATTATATTGCTTGTCAAGTTCATTATAAAAGGGGAGTCAAAATAAATAACAAAGCTTGACAATCTGTCCACTGTTTTTCAACAAGTATATGAACTTGGTTTCACATAAAAGCTCAATGGCTATGAGAGTAAAATAGCCCCTCAGTACAGAAATGGGATCTTCTTCAGAATAGGCATAGCGGCAATGCATGCAGCCCACCAACAAAGACTGTAGGAAACTGCTTTCACGTTGCTCTTTCACAACCACAGGGATTAGTTCATCAATGTGTTTCTCTTTGAGATGGAGAATCCCTAAACAACTCCAGAATTTCCAAATACATCCATGCATTAGACTGCATCACCAAGGGTGTCAAGCTCTGATATTGTTTCATCAAAAGCCTGTTTTGCCATTGTACAAGCTTTCCTGTAAGTTCCTTGAATCTGCAAATACTGAACATTAAGTTTTCAAAGTTGTCTCTTGCATGCTCTTCGGTCAAAGCCCTTCATCTAACTTCACGCTTTCTACCAAACCAATTAGTCGATTCTGCAACAGTCCAGTAGCTCTGTGCTTCGCTTCGAGGTCTAAGATTTGCAGGCCAATTTCTCCTCTCTTCCCACTGAGAAACTGCTGGAAGACAATGCACAGTTTGGATTGGAGTTTCTAGATGGAGCTTTGCTCACTGAGCCAGGCTTTGGTGGCCTCTAGCAGGAAGCAAATCAAGAGCAAATGCAGGCCAGCCAAAATGTTTCTGTGCGCACATTGTCATCATTATCTCATTGAGCTCATGCAGCAGCTTTAGGTGATCTGCAGTAGGCCGCAAGAGAGGGCTACAGTCTCATACTCGTCAGTACTGTCCTGTGAGCATTTAATATTTGGATTGTTCAACAGTGGGAATGAACGATAGAAGGGAGCCGCAGTCTCCTCCACATCCTTCCACGTTGTCACTCCTCCGTCTCATGCAAGATTCTACTTCTCCTTGGCCTTCAACTCCGACCCGGTTTGCCAGCTTCAGGGACGGAAAGTTGCCTGGGGAGAATCATCGTATCTCAAAATCTCTCTTTGCAAGAGAGTTGGGTGCAATCATGGGCAGAAAAGCATATGCCAAATCTCAGCTTCCGTTGCCATTAATCGATCCCCTCCTTGATGATAATTTTCCTCAAGTTCACCTCTGTTCCCAGTGTGATTAACAGACCCAATACTTGTAACAAGCCGTAGACAGAAAAGGGAACACTCCCCACGATCTGCAGCGATTCTGACAGGATAAAAGACCAGAGCACACGAATTTTTCTCGACGCTGTCCAAGAACCCCCACAAAACTACAATGCCCCCGTTTCTGGTTGATCCTTTCTCCTCATGAACCAGGAAGCAGAAAAACAATCTGTGTGTCTGTATCACACCTGTGCCACAAAGCTCATTTGATACCACTCCTCGTGATAGAATTTAATTCGTGAATGGGCGGAAGAACAAATCAATGGTCGGCCTGCTTGTTTGCTTCATCTGTCTTATCCTCTGCGAAGGCATTCAGAAAGCCGTTGGCATCGATCACGAAGCATTCGTTTTCGAAGCAGACCGTAATTTGAAGCACACTACCCGGAGCAGGGTCCCCTCTGCTTTCGCCCAGTAATCGTCATAGCCCCCTCGTCTCCCGATTTAGAGCTCTCTTCCTCCCCTTTAGCATTACTCCCCCCCTCCTTTCGCCACACAGCCCGCCATTCTTCCTTTTTCAAAAATATACCTCTCCCTCTTTATTTAGCTTTTTCTTTCCTTAGAACTCCCCCAATTAGCATCTTCACACCAGCTCGACTCAAGTCTCCTACGTGCTGAGCCTTTTATGGTTACCCCAGTTTCAGCAGAACCCCATCCATGGGCGGTTGATCCAGAGGTGGGCAGAAATGCTCGTACAGCACCACTGTATGCAGAAGCATGATCCACTCGTCACATTGCAGTTGCGGCTCTTGCAATATCTGAAAATACAGCTAAGGCATTCTTGTCAGTCAACCTTACGAGTTCACACTCCCCACTAAAACGGAGAACATACTAATATCTACGTCTCTCGGAAGGTCAAAGAGACCAACAACTAGCCTCGGATCCATATCCAGCACCGGATTAAAGACAGAAGCCTGTTGTTCCTTATCTTTGGCGCCCATGTAAACAACACATTGTAATCCAAAACAAGCACACACTGTAACAGTGATAACTTCATGCTTCTCATAGCACATTTCAATGCTTAGCCTCCTTCTTTCCAACTCCTGGATGTGGAGGGTTATTATCATTAGGTATTTTTGATGTAGCTGGAGAAGGAGAAAACAAAGTCCTAACATGTTCACCAGCATCAGTTGTGCTTTCCATTCAACCTTGCTCAACATAGGCTGAAAGCATCTCATCATATTCGTCACTTTTGTCTCCAACTCCTCCCCACTATACTTATACGCATAAAATAAATGTTATCACAACAACTAAATATGTACAAAGTACCAAATCCCATGCACAACTTTTGGGTGGTTTACACACTTCGAATGCGCAGCAATACGACATCCACCCCCTCTAAACCTGCGCATCCTCCGGATGTGCCAACTATCCAGGATCATTCAAGTCCACAAACAGGTCAAGTCCATCTTCTGATTCTAGTAAACCTGTTTCTCCATCGGCTTCATCATCTATGTTTTCTGTCTCTTCTGCTTGTCTTTCCTCTACCTGCTCTTCTTCTGTCAATGCTTCAAGTGCATATTCTTCATCTTCTCTTCTCTTGAAAATCTTGACTCGTTTTCCAACAATAGGCACCCTCAATAATGTTCCATCTAATTCAGCCAGCCCATAAGTACCATTGTCAAAAACCTTTTTCACTTCATACGGTCCAAACCATCTTTGAACCATTTTTCTCATGCTACTATGCTGATTTTCTAGACTACTGTCGTAGACTAGAACCCAATCCCCTTCTTTTATGGCTCTAGGCCTTAAGCGATGCCTTAAATCAAACCTGTCCTTATTTCTGAGACGGGCTGCCTTCAAACGGTCAATGGCTAGCTGCACATCTTCTGTCCTTCTCTCTAGTTGACGAATCCGAAGGGCTAACAGCTCTTCCCTTGATAAATTCTCATGCCATGGAAGAACACTCCAAGTGAGAGCACAAATTTCAGTAGGCATGACAGGTTTTTGCCCATACATCAACTCCGCAGGCATGTATCCAGTAGTCACACTATGTGTAGAGCGATGAGCCCACAATGCAAAAGGTAGTAATCTCGGCCAATCTCCAATCCGTCCTCTACAAGCTTTTGCCAATGCTTTAACTATTGGCGGATGTCCTCTTTCACTTTTGCCATTTCCCTCTGGATTATAAGCAGTAGTAAGAGCCAATTTAATCCCAAGCCGTGAGAAGAATTCTCTAGCTTCATCAGCATCTAGCTCTCCACGATCAGCTGTAATCTTGCCTATACATCCATACCTGCAAAATATTTCTTCCAACAAGAATTTACATACTGTAGTGGTGGTCTTTGTTCGCAATGGTCTACCTTCAACATAGTTTGTAAGATCCTCCCTAGCCAAGACAAGATATCTCATCTGCCAAAGTCCCACTGGCAAAGTAACCAAGTCTACCACCCACTTGTAATGCATACATAGTGGATAAGTCGGATGTAGCTCATCACGATGTCGCACTAAAGAGTAAAGCTGGCAGTCCCTGCAAGTCTCCACAAAGTGAGAAACATCTTTATACATTCCTTTCCACCAGTACCTTTCTTTGATTTTCTCATAGGTAGCCCACACACCTCTATGTCCAGCCCATGAGCTCTCATGAAACTCTCGCATAATCTGTATTTGCATCGCTACATCACAAACTACTCTCAAGGGCAAACCTCCTCTCTTTCTTGGATGCTTCCAAAGAAAACCATCCTTCAAGAAATACCCATAAGCATTCCTTCTGATTTTCTTGAATTCATCATCTGTCCAATCAGCTCTTCGAGTCAATGAACTTAGATACTGTCCAATTTGCAGCCACTCATCAACATAAAGTTCTTCAATAAAAGCTTCAACAGTAGATACATGACAATCATGAATATGGACAGAAGCAGCAAACTCTGTCTCATCATCTTCTGCAAGCATTGACTCCTCATCCTCATATCTCGCTCTAGAAAGCATGTCAGCAACTGGATTATCTTTCCCTGCTATGTGTCAAAATTCTGGATTCAATGATTTGATATAGGCAATCCATCGAAGCATCGCTATATCTGGAGTCGAGCAACTAGTAATCATGCCAAGCAAAGGTAAGCAATCTGTTTCCACAATAACTGAAGCTCCAATAAAATACCCTTTATCACACTTCAGTGCAGTGACTACTCCCCACAACTCTCTTTTGATCTGCGGATATCTCCTTTGTCGCTCATTAAGAACTTTAGCTCCAAAACGGATTGCATACCTATTTCCATCAGCATCATCCTGTCCCACAGCCCAACCTATGCCAATAGGGCTAGTATCAACTGTCAACATGATCGGCCGTCCACACTGATAATCCGCCTTGCGTAAAGTAGGAGCTGATTGCAACAGCTTCTTGAGCTTACGCATGGCTTTTGAATGCTTCTCATCCCAATGAAAATTTTGCCCCTTTCGAAGCAGCTGATAGAGAACATCTGCAATATGAGCAAAATGAGGAATCCAAATCATGTAAAATACACAAGCTCCCACAAATCTCCGCACCTCTGAAGTAGTTGAGCAATACTCTGCAATCCTGTTTATGGCATCCACCTTTGCAGGAGAAGGCTTTCTGCCATAATATCCAACCATATGCCCAACTATGATGACTTCATTAACAGCAAAGACAGATTTCAGCCCTGAAAGTGTCAAATTTACCTCCTCTAATCGTGTCAATATTTGTTCACAAGCATTCAAGTGATCAGCCACAAACTGTCTACATCCACGCAAATCAAGACTTTCATTCTTTTCTTCTTCAGCACAACCCTTAATAGGCACATCATCTAAAAAAGGCATGGTATACTGCGGAATATAGTCTCGAAGAACTCTATGCATAGCATTCATCATATGAGCAACTGAGTTTGTAGCACCTTGTGGCAAGGTACACATCCTCACAAGACCAATAGGTGTCCGCATAGTAGTAATATCCCTGCTTTCCAAGGCAAGCTGAAACTGATCATAACCTGAATACAAGTCACCTAATGAATAGATGGCTCGTCCTGCAAAAGCCTCAGCAAATTCATCCACAACTGGACCTGTTACCACATTCCTGATTGTCACTTTGTTCACGGGCTGTATATCCTGAATAAATCTCAAAGTACCATTCTTCTTTGGTACAGTAAACCACCTGTTAGAATAAGGTGCAGAAGAGGGTTCCAAAATCCCCATTTTAATCTTCTCATTCAGCAACTCTATCAGCTTTGGCAAGTGTGCTTTAGGCACATGTATAGGACGTATATTCCATGGTACATGAGGAACAGTGAAGATGACCATAGGTGCAACCAATTCGGGACTAATGCAGCCAATTTCATGTGGAAAGAAAGCAAATACCTTACCATGACGTCCAAGCATCTCTCTAAAACATTCTTTTTCCACTTGAAGCAAAAAATCATCATTTCCAATCTTCAATTCTGCAAGAGTTTCAACTGTAAACTTATGTCCAATATTCGCAGGATCCCTCAACATAGGCTGCTTCATAGCTTTTTCAATCTGCTCATCACTATCAGAAGGAAGCGGACCTGCAACCGTCTTAACCTTCTTATCAACTGTTTTATATTTTGTGTCAACCTTGGCATCATTCAAGCACTCTTTTCTTTGCTGCAATTTCTGTAAATTTTCAGCATCTTTCAACTCTGTTGCTGAAAAATTTCAGCCTTTAGCTCTATAGACTGCACGGGTGCAGCCTGAAACTCTGTATGCAGAAATTTTTCTGCATTCAACTCTGTTGGCTGAATGATTTCAGCCCTCGGCTCTATGGACTGCATAGATGCATCTTGAAACTCTGTATGCAGAAATTTTTCTACATTCAACTCTGTTGGCTGAATGGATTCAGCCCTCTGCAATTCTGTTAGCTGATCAAGATCAGCCATAAATTCAGTTTGCTGAGTTTTCTCAGCCTCTAACTCTGTTTGCAGCATAAAACCAGAAATTTCCTGAAACATATCCAAGGTTTGCACATGTATGATCTTTGAACCCTTGCATACATCAGTTTTCAGCATTGCTCTCATCTCAAACAATGTATCTGCATAAGACATCCCTTCATACAATCCATCCACATGCTCTTCTGCTTGCAAAATACCTGCATTCTTCAACTCTTTCTCCTTACGATCAATGTACTGCCTGGCAGCTCTAGGCAAATCTGAAATTTTCTGATAACTTACCGAACTATCTGAAGTAAATCCAACAAAGTTATTGGAGAAAGACTGACTGCCAGGAGGCGAGATCTCCTCTTTTCTCCGCTCCGTACCACTGGCGTCTCGCAAGACAGCGGTACCTAATGAAAATCCAACTCCTTCGCAGGTAGTGGTGCCTCACGCAAGGAGTCCCTGTTCCTCGGATGATTTACCCCAACAGTCATAAATTGAACAGCTCGCATACCATCTTTACTGCGTATCCGCGCATAAGCTGATCCGTTCCATTCTTGCTTTTGTAATGAAAGGCTGTCCAAGAATAATCGGATAAGAGCATGAATCCTGAACAAAGCAATGATAATCCTCTTCAACATTACCAATAGAAATTCTGATACTCGGACAAGCAGCATACATATCACCAGAAGTATTATTGGCGGCTCTCATGCGCCAGCCATGCTCTGCATCCATAGGCCACTTGCTACTCTCATAAACACCTCGAGCAATAAGATTAATCTCAGAACCATGATCAACTAAAGCAATCAAGGGAATTTGTTTCTCTCCAATCCTTACCACTGTCTCAGTGGTTGCTCTAGCCCAATGACTTCGTGAAAAATGACTGCAAGGAATGAGAATAGGGGTCTCATCATCTTCATACTGCATAGGCTGCACTATTTTCTCCGATTGCGGATTAACAGAAGCATTCTCAACCATCACTGCATCATCATGCTCTTTCCCAAGAGCTCCATGCCACAATCCCTGTAAAGCAGGTCCTTCCATCGCATGTCGTTTCCTCCGCAAAAGATCCTGCATCTGATCCTGTATTTGTCTTCTAGCAATCCCAAGAGCCTCTCCAACAGTAAAAGTGACTTCACTATTCAAAATTCTTTCATGAAAAATCTTACTCATATCCGTTTGCATATCAAGGTCTGACAAGAGCTTGAATCCTGGCTCTTTTCTGGGTTGCCTCTTTTCTTTCTGCTTGTCTCCCATTGGTTGATCGGAACCTGTTTGAGTTGGAGAATTTGACATAGGTGGAGCTGTAACAGGTGGTGAAACAAAGTCACCCCCTCTAGTCTTTTTGGAGGAGCTAGGACCCTCCTCATCTCTTCTTCTCTTTTCTTCAACCATGGCATCTAAACCCTGCGTTTTAGCAATATAAGCAAAAATAGAATACCTGTCAACAGGAGAATCCCATCCTGTTTCTCCTCGGATGCTAGAGCCCACACAAGTCATAGTAGAAGTTTGAACTTTCCCTCTTCTCGCTATCTCCAAGGCAGGAGACCACAAAGCAGAGTCTCCATCAGATTTCTGCTCAAGCTGGACTCCAAAAGCTGAAGCATCTCCTCTAACACTCACATAAGCTGATCGCGCAGCCATATCATCAACAAGCTTCTTCATACCTCCCTTACCAAAGTTCGTGTCAAGAGGAGCGCCAGTCTCTGTCAGCCATATCTTCCCATCTTGTCCCCAGAACACTACATTCTTCTTACGTGCTTCCTGAAAAGCATCACAATCTCTGCAGTGTTGGTGCTCTGTACTATCACACCAAATACATCGTCGCCCTTTCCTTTGACCAGCTGGAAACGCAGTCACTGGAGCAGGTGCTACAGCAGGTACTGACATAAGTTGCTCCTTTAACTTACCAACTTCAGCTTTGACTGCTTCAATTGTCAAATCCGCCAAGCCTTTAATAACATCATCTACAGATAAGGGCACTGGAGCAGCAGGAACTGGTGGATTCATAACAGGAGGAGTAGGCTTAGGCAAAGAAGTAGCAGGGGTAGAAGAAGAAGTCTCCAAGGATTTTTCAGGAACTGTTCCTGTATTTCGATGCAATTTGACTCTCCTGCGCTGCTTCTTGACAAGAGCATTCACAGCATCAATGACATGTCTCCACTCAGTCTTTAAACTTGAATTAGTAGCTTGATCTTCCAAAAGATCATCCAACTTTTCCTGTAAATCAACATCTGCAGCTTGCAAAAATAACTCCACTTTTTGCATCTCCAAAGCTTGCTGTTCAGTCCCATCCAACTGATCATAACGGCTTTCAAACTCTCGTAGAAGAGCGGTAACCGAAAGTCCCTTATTAGGCATAGAAACCCATGCTAAAAAATTCCTGCGATTCATAAGACCTGTATCCTCCAGGAAATATTCATCTTTTAATGCCTTTTTAAATTCAGCCCAACCTACATGTGCCTCTTGAATTTCTGCAATTCGACCTTCAAGAGCGCGCACCACGATCCGCAAGAAGTAGCGGCTCCAAACATCTTGAGAAACCCCAAAAAACTTCATCTTTTCTTCATACAAATGCAGGTAAGTTTACACTTGCTGGCCATTAAACTGCTTCATCTCCTGTTGGACAGCTTTCAAGGCATCCATAGCATCACTATCACGTTTTGCATGAGCTTGCTGCTGCATATACATGGTAAATGACTGAAACAGGTTCTTCATAACATTATCATCTCTCATCTCTTCTTGCGAGTCTCCCATCTTGCTGATGACGCAGCACTTTCACGTCGGGTTCACCAGAAATGTCAAAGAGCTCGTGCAAGAGCTGCAGAACACGGGGTTCAAGATACAGCAAGGTAAGAGGCTAACAAGAAGATCTCAATAACTCAATTTTTGATGCCAAGATCATTATATTGCTTGTCAAGTTCATTATAAAAGGGGAGTCAAAATAAATAACAAAGCTTGACAATCTGTCCACTGTTTTTCAACAAGTATATGAACTTGGTTTCACATAAAAGCTCAATGGCTATGAGAGTAAAATAGCCCCTCAGTACAGAAATGGGATCTTCTTCAGAATAGGCATAGCGGCAATGCATGCAGCCCACCAACAAAGACTGTAGGAAACTGCTTTCACGTTGCTCTTTCACAACCACAGGGATTAGTTCATCAATGTGTTTCTCTTTGAGATGGAGAATCCCTAAACAACTCCAGAATTTCCAAATACATCCATGCATTAGACTGCATCACCAAGGGTGTCAAGCTCTGATATTGTTTCATCAAAAGCCTGTTTTGCCATTGTACAAGCTTTCCTGTAAGTTCCTTGAATCTGCAAATACTGAACATTAAGTTTTCAAAGTTGTCTCTTGCATGCTCTTCGGTCAAAGCCCTTCATCTAACTTCACGCTTTCTACCAAACCAATTAGTCGATTCTGCAACAGTCCAGTAGCTCTGTGCTTCGCTTCGAGGTCTAAGATTTGCAGGCCAATTTCTCCTCTCTTCCCACTGAGAAACTGCTGGAAGACAATGCACAGTTTGGATTGGAGTTTCTAGATGGAGCTTTGCTCACTGAGCCAGGCTTTGGTGGCCTCTAGCAGGAAGCAAATCAAGAGCAAATGCAGGCCAGCCAAAATGTTTCTGTGCGCACATTGTCATCATTATCTCATTGAGCTCATGCAGCAGCTTTAGGTGATCTGCAGTAGGCCGCAAGAGAGGGCTACAGTCTCATACTCGTCAGTACTGTCCTGTGAGCATTTAATATTTGGATTGTTCAACAGTGGGAATGAACGATAGAAGGGAGCCGCAGTCTCCTCCACATCCTTCCGCGTTGTCACTCCTCCGTCTCATGCAAGATTCTACTTCTCCTTGGCCTTCAACTCCGACCCGGTTTGCCAGCTTCAGGGACGGAAAGTTGCCTGGGGAGAATCATCGTATCTCAAAATCTCTCTTTGCAAGAGAGTTGGGTGCAATCATGGGCAGAAAAGCATATGCCAAATCTCAGCTTCCGTTGTCATTAATCGATCCCCTCCTTGACGATAGTTTTCCTCAAGTTCACCTCTGTTCCCAGTGTGATTAACAGACCCAATACTTGTAACAAGCCGTAGATGGAAAAGGGAACACTCCCCACGATCTGCAGCAATTCTGACAGGATAAAAGACCAGAGCACACGAATTTTTCCCGACGCTGTCCAGGAACCCCCACAAAACTACAATGCCCCCGTTTCTGGTTGATCCTTTCTCCTCATGAACCAGGAAGCAGAAAAACAATCTGTGTGTCTGTATCACACCTGTGCCACAAAGCTCATTTGATACCACTCCTCGTGATAGAATTTAATTCGTGAATGGGCGGAAGAACAAATCAATGGTCGGCCTGCTTGTTTGCTTCATCTGTCTTATCCTCTGCGGAGGCATTCAGAAAGCCATTGGCATCGATCACGAAGCATTCGTTTTCGAAGCAGACCGTAATTTGAAGCACACTACCCGGAGCAGGGTCCCCTCTACTTTCGCCCAGTAATCGTCATAGCCCCCTCGTCTCCCGATTTAGAGCTCTCTTCCTCCCCTTTAGCATTACTCCCCCCCTCCTTTCGCCACACAGCCCGCCATTCTTCCTTTTTCAAAAATATACCTCTCCCTCTTTACTTAGCTTTTTCTTTCCTTAGAACTCCCCCAATTAGCATCTTCACACCAGCTCGACTCAAGTCTCCTATGTGCTGAGCCTTTTATGGTTACCCCAGTTTCAGCAGAACCCCATCCATGGGCGGTTGATCCAGAGGTGGGCAGAAATGCTCGTACAGCACCACTGTATGCAGAAGCATGATCCACTCGTCACATTGCAGTTGCGGCTCTTGCAATATCTGAAAATACAGCTAAGGCATTCTTGTCAGTCAACCTTACGAGTTCACACTCCCCACTAAAACGGAGAACATACTAATATCTACATCTCTCGGAAGGTCAAAGAGACCAACAACTAGCCTCGGATCCATATCCAGCACCGGATTAAAGACAGAAGCCTGTTGTTCCTTATCTTTGGCGCCCATGTAAACAACACATTGTAATCCAAAACAAGCACACACTGTAACAGTGATAACTTCATGCTTCTCATAGCACATTTCAATGCTTAGCCTCCTTCTTTCCAACTCCTGGATGTGGAGGGTTATTATCATTAGGTATTTTTGATGTAGCTGGAGAAGGAGAAAACAAAGTCCTAACATGTTCACCAGCATCAGTTGTGCTTTCCATTCAACCTTGCTCAACATAGGCTGAAAGCATCTCATCATATTCGTCACTTTTGTCTCCAACTCCTCCCCACTATACTTATACGCATAAAATAAATGTTATCACAACAACTAAATATGTACAAAGTACCAAATCCCATGCACAACTTTTGGGTGGTTTACACACTTGGAATGCGCAGCAATACGACAGCGATTCGGCCCTTTCTTGTGTAAAGCGGCATGGACTATCGCTCTTTCGAATTCTGCTTCCATAGTCCGATCTTCCTCATCTTCTTCTTCACATCTTTGCCTATTGGCAATGCAGACTGTTCTTCCTCTTCCACAGGTAACGGCTCCTTGACCGCGGCCTGCACCTTGGAAAGGCGTTTGACGATGTCCTCTGCTGAGCTTGGGACATTGCCTCTTGAAGTGATCAGGTTCGTTGCAGTGGAAACAACGGAGGTTTTGGCCATTACTTTGAGTAGGAACAAAGTTGTTAACGTTATTTGTCCTTGCTTTCTTCCTTTGTCCCTGGTTGTGACCTTGAACTCTCTTCACTTGAGGTCTGAATGCTCCTCTGTTCGGGTCACTATAGGACCAAGTTTTATTACCCCTTGGTCTAGCTTGCACCTCCTGAATTATAGGCACCGCTCGAATGAGTGCATCCTGAAGATCTAATGGACGCATAGATTCGAGATGGGTATTTACGGGTGGATTTAATCCCGCGCAAAATTTGGACACCTGCTGCGTCATGTCCATCTGTGGCACATACTTTAAAAGTGAGACGAATTTAGAGTAGTATGCGTCAAGAGTTAGTCCTAGCTGTTTTAGCTCGTAGAACTCATTCATTTTCTGCGTACGATATGCAGGTGGCAAATATCTCCCCTGCACGGCTTTCTTCAACTTCTCCCAGGTAACGGACCCCTCTGAAGTCCCTTGATCCCTGCACCATTGCTTCCACCAAAGTCTGGCTTCGCCGGTGAGTTTTAACTTGGCGAGCATGGCCTGATTGGTAGGTGCAGTACCAGCTGCTTCAAAGTAATCCTCCATGGATTCAATCCAAATCTCAGCATCAGACTGGACGGATCTGCCTCTCCCGTCAAACTCGGATGGCTTTATCTGCTTGAGGAGGAACTTCTTCTCCTGGGTCACAGTAGTACTTGATGTAGGGGGCGAATTTGGAACCTGTACCTGGGGTTGTGCCTGGATAAAAGTTTTCTTAACGTTATTATATGATAATTGACGTTATCTTATCTTTAGTTCAGCTATCTCGTAAACAATGTAGCTACTTAACTTTTTTAACATCTCTTATGCACAGCCAGATATTGATAAAATAAGTCTTTATTTGTATTTACATGGGCGTAGCCTTATACAACGTCTCGTGTGATGATAATCCAATCATTACATTTAGTTTGGGGAGAACAACGTTGTATTGCATTTGTCTACAGGAACTGTGTAATAGTAGGGTTTTGGGTCATGGATCTTTAGGAATCGATAATTCATTGGAAGTTCAGGATACCCTTTCCGTTGGAATCCATACTTCTCATGGCGGCCCAACACTTTAATCCTGTCGGCTGGGATTACACGGGTTACTTCCTCATATACATATGAGTTCATTTCAACCCTCCGACCTTGAATATGTAAAGTCGAATTTACGTGAGCTTCCACAAAAATGAACAGCTTCATGACTTTCAAGTCTTCCAACCACTTGATCCTCTTTAGGTTGGTCTGTAGATAAGCAAACCGGTGGGCGGCTATATAGTAGATTCCTGAAGACCCCGTTCATCTTCGTTCTATGTATAAAGGTGATGGATTATAAATCTTCTCCAGGATGTTCATCATCCCAATTCTTTGTCTATAAAGGGGAGAATGCATTGCAGTCATAAACATGACCCGAAACACCAAAAACTTGTTCCATGCTTCACAATTCTGCAAGACAGCATTGAAGATGAGAAAATGTTTGGACAACAACAATTTCTTTACTTCATTTTTTTAAGATCTCATAAAAACAATTCCGTTGTTGGTCGGCTCTGATACCAACTTGTAATGTGTCCCCTAGTATCATCCAGGACACGTCTTAGTAGTCCATCGGAAAGGATGTCTAGAAAGCTCCGCCCGGCACTCCCATGGAATGTTACAGGTTTTGCGATCTAGTTCTTCCTCCGTCTGCCACGTAGCAGAAGTATCCTGGCCGTTCCCACTTAGGATCGACCGGAATTAGGGTTTTCCTAATGGGTCATTAGCTAACAGCAACTAGCGTCAGACCCGAGCGAACTACTTTACGCAGAAACGCCAGGTCTGAAGCGGATTCACGCTGCACTTGGTTCAAGGAGAATGGAAAACGAGAGGGATGCAAAGCTCAACCTCTCTGCCATAAGGCATAGTCCCATTTTGTTCCCCTAAAACAGCGTAAATCGGGTAAGACGTAACTTTAGGTCATCGTTCTCGTTATTCATTTTGATGATGGTGATCATTCCGCTGTTCTTCGAGATTTTTGAGAAAAGTTCCCGGCTAACCGGGACCACCCAACCGTAGGACGGACCCATGGCCCATCCTCCGCACTTTCCTCGGTTTGTTTTAGTTATGTAATTATCTAACACATTAATTTGACATATAACAATCAGCTTCTTTAATTAATCCCTTTAAGCACTGGTTCTTTCACGTAATCTTATCACATGACATAAAAAAACAATATCAAGCAAGTTCTTTTAACATTTCATCATTTTATCTATGAAATACAAGGAGTTCCGCCTGTAGGCTTGTCCATAATCCGCCTGAAGCCTATCCAGTAATCCTCAGGGATCACTATTCCAAGCTTCCGCCCGTTAACTAGTATGCGGGCCTCGAGATCCAATCCCGAGTCACGTTAGCCTCTTGTGCAGGACCCGGAAGGCGAGGGATTTACGGCCAGAGCCCCCCTGGCACCCAAGCATCCTCCTTCTCCAAGTAGAACTCAACGGAGAGACCTCTCGCGGCGGGTTCGGTCCACGTTCCCGGCGCGGTCAACAACCCCCTTGGTTAGAGTCAGGCAGGCAGTCGGGGGTAACTGAAGCTGCCTCTCCCTTCAGGCCTTTAACCTGAAGTATAGGTACTCATTTAATTTGTAATTCATAATTCAAACAGAGCTCTAAAATCTCTAGCAAGCACAAACATTTCCGTTAATCAACCGAGTTGTTTGGCAAACTGCTAAGGAAGTGTTCTTTCCTTTTGAGTGTAATAGCACTCGTTCCCAAGGTGTCTTGTAAATTGGCAAGATCTTTTACATTCCGGTGTAGGGCATACCCAATTTGGTTAACCCTAAGTGCCTTAGATATGCTAGTTTCCGATTTACAACTCTCCTTATTTAGAAGGATATCCAAAAATACGTCTTTTTGTAAGATAACTTGCATAGGGATCTGCCGTCCTTGATGAGGGTTTTTACCCTTTCTCCTCGTGAATCAATCACAAGACTAAATGATTTCATACTTGTTGCGCAAGTCCTGCAATGGGATAATCTGTTTAGATTTTTTAAGCTGACGTATGTCAGGCCTAGGGTTTCTTCTTTTAAGAACCTTAGGGACAAACCCTAGTTCCTTATCTTTATGATTTGATTGTCCCTACAGTAAGGAAAGTAGTCAAGTGTTTAGGGTATGAATGTTTCAATGTTTAGATTGGTTCAATTATCTTTTGGAAGGTAATATTAATCGTCTCGTCACGGTTTTGCTATCCTTGTGACAATTTACTTCCTAGTCTCAATACAGTTTAATTTAACTTCTGTTTTCCTTAAAGATAAGCTCATGCCAACTAACAACACTTGCCTTGCTAAGATGTGCAAATATTCAAGATAACTTCCTAGTAATTTGAGCATTGAAAGAAACCTTTCATGAATTTAACCATTTACAATGATTCGTTGCGAAAGGAATAAGACTAATGGTGCAAGATATAATTTCTACACCTTAGGATTTAACTAAAATATACTACTATAGTAAATGGTTAATCTTGCTCGTAATTTATAATGCTTGATGCAATTTGAAGAAGCTAAGTTCTATACATTGTCATTCATAAGCTAAACTCCTTCGTTACAAATAACTCGAACAAATATATCCTATCCTTAACAATTTTTCTTTGCATGATCAATTTAAAACCGAATTAAAGCCAAGAAGAAAAACCTAGCTTTGAGGTGAGATATCCACATGGATACCGGGGGATGACCCTCCCGCAGCTACACCTTGGACTTTCTTCGGCAGCATCGTAGTTCGAATGTGAGATAGCCTTTTCCTCTTTCTTCTGGAATTCCACCGTCTTCTCCTTCCTTCCCTTTCTTTTGTCTTTTTCCCACTCTTCCTCCTTCACTGCTTCTTTTTACTCCCTCTACCTTCCCTCCCTATTTTTTTCTCTCACGGCTACTTTTCCCTTACGGGATATCATACGAGGCCATGATGATGGTTTGGATTTTTAGGTTCGGGGGGAAAATAATAATGGGGATATGGGGGATTAGGAAGAAAGCTTAGGGAGTTGTGGGAAAATGAGAGTTATGAGGGGGGTTGAAGAAGGGTTAAAAGGGTTATACGGGGGTGAAAAATAGCTTAGGGGAATTAAAACCGGGGGTAGGTTCCCAGAGTCAAGGGAGGGGCTCAAGGGGAAAAGGGAATTTAGAAATCCTAGGGGGGGTTTAAAACCGGGGGGAAAAGGAAAAAAAAGACTTTAGAGGGATTAAACCCGGGGGGGGGGGGGGGGGGGGGGGGGGGAAATTATAAACCTTGGAAGGGCTTATGGGAGCCCACAGGAAGGGGGCCTTCCCAAGGCCTTAGAAGCTTCCTAAGAAAGCTTCGTGGAAGCTTCTCTGGCCCACTGAATCTACCACATGGAGGAAGAAGACGTTTTGACGATGCTGATGGCGGCCAGATTTTTGTCCCTCTCCCTTCACGACACGCTTCAACAGAGTCACGACGGCTCCATGGCCTGGCACAGTCGATGATCAAGGGAGAGAGAGGCGGCACTCTATCTGGAACAGCGGCTTTATACAACACCTCCTCCCTCCTCACAGCCATATACCACTCTCTCCTTCCTCACAGCAGTTCATGACTCTCTCCATTCCCTCCCTCTCACAGGCTAACAATGGCATCTCCAGCGGCACAGCAGGCGGCAACAGTCTTCCGTCCCCCTCCTCATCTTTGGTCCGTTATTTAAATAGTGGAGGGGAGGGGGATCTTCCCTCCCCTGCGTGTCGACACGCATGTCCCCCCCTCCCTCCATAAGGCTCCAACAAGGAGCTTAATTGCTCCTACTATTTCCCTCCCCCTCCAGCTCGTCAGTCGGCTGGAGGGATAAGGGGGGGGAAAAATTTTCCATTAATCCAAATTGTTCTTACGCGGAATATTACATCTATCAAGTTACTTTGAATGAGCCAATAGAAGATCAGGAGAGGTTAAGAGATGCAAATGTAATTGATCTTGACCTTGGTATGTTGAATGATTCATGACGAATCAAATTAGGATCCATACCTAGTTCGGAAGAAGGGAAGGACTATGTGTCCTTGATTTATGAATTCCACGATATCTTTGGTTGGAGTTATGAGACGAGCTGAGAGGTATTCGTCCTAGCTTGGTTGTTCATACGATTCCTCTAAAGTAAGATTGCTGCCCTGTGTGTCAGAAAGTAAGGCGTATGCCTTTCGAATTAAGGGACGGGCTATTCAAAGAATTGACAAAGTTGCAAAAAGTTTGCCTAATATTTTCAGTTCAACACATAGAATGGTGTTCACCAGTTGTTATCAAGAAGAAGAAGAACAATTATATCCGGCTTTATGTTGATTTTAAAGAGCTTAATAAGCAGATAATTAAGGATTACTATCTATTGCCATTTATTGATCATATTTTGGATCAATTAGCAAGTAGGGAAATCTATTCATTTATGGATTGCTTTGCTGGATACAATCAAATGGCTATTGCAGAGGAAGACAAGTTGAAAATGATGTTTATCACTATCTTCAGTAATTTTACGTATCATGTGATGGACTTTGGGTTATGCAATGCGCTTGATTCTTGGCAATGTAAAGCTAATAAGACTTTTGGTGACATCTCCCGAGAGGAGTTAAAAGTTTTTATTCAGGCAATGATCCCATCTTACAGATGTACCATCATGCAGCCTTGGATATGTTGCATATTTTTGAGATGATGACTTGTCAGTTAAATCCTTGACAGTGGAATCACTTTGTGGATTCCCTGGCTAGTTATGCTTTCCTTCAAGATGTCTTTTTCAATTGTGGTCCAAGGGAGCCTTTACAGTTATCTTCTAATATTAGCCTTGGACTACTTTTGGGTCTTCTTGCTGACACGTCATATTTTGGCCGCCAATGGTTAGTTTGGGTTATGAGTCAGGTAGCCAGTGAGCACCTTCCTACTTTGTCATGATGCATCGAATTGTATATCATCATATTCCTTAGATACCCCTTGTTGTTTATGTAGAGGGTTAGCTAATAACCTGATGCACTTAGTGTGGGGCTTGAGAAGCCCTTATCATTGGTTGGTTTTGTGCCACCATAGAGCTATGTTAAGACCAAGGCTTTGTTTCAGTAGCGTGCTGCTAAATGGTAGTAAAGTGGATTATCTCATAAGGCCAAGAGAGTTTTTTGTATAGGGTTCTCATGTATTGTTTCTTAAGGCCAAGAGGGCCAGTTTGTTGGTTGTGAACTATTATATTCTTTTAGACCAAGAGGCCATGTGTCTACTTTGTGCAGGTACATTTAATGGTTTTCCATTTTAGTGATTGATTAGACAGGTTGTACAAAGTGCCTGGAGGGAGCCTTTGTTGCGTGGGAGTTTCTTGTGGCCATTCCAGGTGGTGTCGTTGCCTTTTCGAGTTTTTCCCTTAAGCTAATAATGTTATATATGTATGTGGGGGTTATTTTCTTTTTGATTTTGGGGACCAACAATCAAGGTATGAAGTCCTAGGGTTTGGTAGGTATATCAAGGGGAGATTTGAGTAGTTGTCTATACCTCCTGTCAAGACATTGCCAGGCATTAAAGACCTATTGTAGAGGGTAGTCCTTGTAACCCTGTCCTTCTTGCTTGCTAGGTGGCTGTCCTCATGGGAGTCCCTGCTAGTGTGAGGTAGTTAGAGAAGCCTACCACAATATAAATAAGAGGAAAATATGAATATATTTGAAAGATAAAGCAATATATAGGTGTGTAAAAAGGGACTCTAACCCCTTAACCTAGCAAAGAAAAGAAAGGAAAGGAAAAATCCTCTAAGCAGTTGATTATCACATTGTGGAGGCCTAATAGGTTCCTGGTGGGGACGAGTTATAGACCCATGGCCAATATCTTGTCTTCCTTGGGATAGCAACTAGTCAAAATCAAGAAATAAGTAAGGTTGGAGCCAAAATAAAAGTGAGCAGTCAAAAAAAGGATTAAGTGTTGCCTGGTGAGAGCTTGGTAGGTTCTTGGGTGCCAAGTTGGGCCCTAAGGCTAATGCCATGTTCTCCTTGGGTCACAGTACACTTAGCTTTCTCCTTTTCACACGCTCGAGTATGGAAACTTTGAAAGACAAGTGTGTTAAAAGAATTTATATGATGATCAGGCTATAGGAGTCATCGCCTAGTAGGAGGTGGTGATCCGATTGTCCTTAGTTAGGTGGGTAGTTCAGACCACCATTAGGATGACCTCTTTGATGGTTCTTTTAGTTAGTCCATGTTGGGGCAATTGCGTAGCAACTGCCTCTCGATTTTTGTCCGATTATGCTGGGCCTATCCCTTATGGAGTTTTATGCCTTGATCCTATTAGGGGGTAGTGTGAGAGCTATTCTTGTGCTTTGTTGCATATATTTTTTGTGGTAGCTTGATGCTTTCTCTGGTTGTTGTTTATGCATATTAATTGTGAGATTCAATGGTTGAGTTGGCCTATCCTGTGGTTGCCAATGTGAATGGATATTAAAGACCATTTTTGAAGCAAAAAAGAGCTTAGGAGGCCGTCAATGACAAATTTTCATGCAAAATGAAATGGTTGCGGATCGATGAGCAAGAGATTTTCTAGATGAACTTCAATGCGAAGAACCCAACGCAAGTCTCAATTCATCAATTAGAGTCTATTTGACCCTCCATTGAATCCTCGCAATGTTTTGCGTTGTGAAGCAACTACATGATTCAGAAGTCAAAAAGTATGTGGCAGGTGCCAACTTTATAGATTTCGCCATCATAAAGCTAGCCATCCTGATGGATCTCAATTCTGAGCACGTTTGCCCTCTCAAAAGTGAAAAAACCAATTTTCCCATAGTGTGAGACCCCCAAAGTGAACCAATTTTTTGGGTTTTAAGCTTGGTTGTTCAAGCTTATGGAATGAAGGGGCATGAATAAAAAATGTTTTTTTTGGGGGGAGGGGCGCCATTTTTTTAGGCGCCCTCTCCAATCATTAAAGAAATGATTTTTTGAGCCCGCATCATCAGAGAAACCCTCCTAGCTATGAGATGCTCCATTTTTTCACTCATCATCAGTCCAAAGATGATTGAATTTCATGCACTATTCAACAAGATCTCATTCTAGTCTTTCTTTCTCCTCCCTCCTCTCTTCTCTTGTGGATTGTTCTTATGGATCAATGTAAAAGAGAGGGAGATGGGCTGAGATGGACATTTTTTTCCAAACGATAAAGCGAGAGTGGAGATACACCTAAATCAAAGTTAGACGGATCGTCAAAAACTCTGAAAGAGTGTCAACAGGCCTCCAACGTTGAAAAAACACGCGTTATACTGAGTGGTTATATAAGAAAAAGATAGATTTTATCATTTTATGATCAATTGTTGTTTGAAATGGTAACAATGATTGCATTTGATTACCAATCGTCGGTTTGATTAGTTATGATGAAAGAACCATAAAAAATAGTCGTATAATAATTGTATGCAAAATACGCAAAACCTGAGACTAGGCGGTTATAGAGAAAATATGCGATTTTTTGGGTTTTTAGTGTGCATTTGCCGTTTTCATGGAATGAAATATGCTAAGAAAATAATTTTCTATAAGAGTAATCAATTTACATCCAAAATTCGTAATTATCTGTAATTTTCTATAAATAAATAGAAAAATTAAAGAAAAATATAAAAAAATAGATTTTTTTCGTCATAATTTTTTTAAAAAAAAGATTAATGTGTGTGATCATACGATGGAGCTGGAGCATGAGTTTTAGTCTCAGTTCAACCCCATTTCTTTGTTAGAGTGAGTTTTTATCGCTTTAAATAAAGAAAAACACATGAAAAATATGCCCTACACCTATCCATGCAAGCAAAATCTTCAACGGTAGGAGGAAAGGGGATTATTGAGTAGTTGAAGTATGCTAAATGCTAATGATTGATGTTGCATTTCATATAGAGTTTGTGGTTGTTTGAAATTAAAGGGACTAGTAGCATAAGGAAACTCGATGCTAGTCCTAAGCAATGAAGGACTATCACGTGGAAAAGGAAATCATGAAAAGAATTGTCTTCGCATTTTCACGTTGTTAATTTTCAATGAATATTTATTTGAGCACGATGGTCATATTCACTCTTGCATTGATGCACCTCATGGCATTGTATCCTGGATACACAACACTTGTTTGTATGAGTGATGACCCAATGCTGAGAGTGTGAGGTATCCCGAGCCATAGGGCTAGATGTTTGGTTCCTTGGAAGTTATTTGGTGAGGTTTATATATCATCTCTTGGATCAATTTATCAAAAGAGTAGAATTCTTTTTAAATATGTTTTATGTTCACCACGATGCATCTTGGGACCAATCCCTGAGGTGTAGGAGAGCCGTAGTGGAGCCATGGTGATTAATCGAGGGGTGCTCCGTGTGTGTGTATTATGTGGTGTATAATACCAGTATGTTTGGGGACTTCTTTTGAGGAGTGGAAAAAGAATGATTCATTGGACTATAAAATGCTACAAACACATAGTCTTAGACGCTCCTGACCGTGAGGCTATGTGGGGTGATTTTAGGTGAGTAGTGAGGCCTCGCTAGTGCCATAAAGCTAGCATTGGGCCCATTTTAGGTCTTGACTTGTGTTAATGCAATTGTGTATGGCTATCATGCTCAAACAAATTTATTCATTAACAATCAACATCTATAAGTCCAAAGACAGTTCTTTTCATGCTTTTCTTCTAATACAATAGTGCTTCGTTGCTCAGGGCTAGTAGTGAGCTTTCTTGTGCTACTAGATCCTTTTAATTTTAGAAAACAATGAATCCTATATGATATGCATCATAAAATATCATAATTCAGTGTACTTTTAAAACTCAACAACCCCCTTCTCCCTACCGCTTAGAGTTATGCACATGTTGATAAGTTTAAGGCATGGTTTTTTATGTATTTTCATTTATGAAAGTGATAAAAACTCACTCTAACAAAGAGATAGGGCTGAATTGAGACTAAACCTCATGCTTCAACTCTATTATATGTTCACAAACATAAATCTTATTGATTTTTTTAATAGATTGATTGATGTTATTGAAAATGATTTTCTTATTATGTTTCAACCCATAGGAATAGCATATGCACACCAAAATCGAAAAAACCACATATTTTTCCTTAAACTGCATAGTCTCAAGTTTTGCGTGTTTAGCATAAAATTATTATATGATTGATTTTTTGTGATTTCTTCAATATGACTGTCAAATCTAAATATTGGCAATCAAATATAAATATTTTCAACTATTTCCAATCAAAGTTTATCATAAAACCATGAAATCTACCTTTTGCTCATAAAATCGCGCATCATCACGTGTGCCTTTCAAAATTGGAGGCTCATTGATGCTCCAAACAGCCATTGTCAATCCATCCAACCTTGATTTATGTCTCTTTTTACTCGTGCATCATTGCATGATCAAAATTGTCCATCTTAGCCCACCCCCTTCTCTTTTTACATTTATCCATGAGAACAAACCATAAGAGGAGAGAGGAGAGAGAAATACTAAAATTAGATCTTTTCATAGAATGCGTCAAATTTTGTACCGTTTGTCATGATGGAGGGCAAGGAAATTGATCATCTCAAGGCCTGGAGCATTCCTCTAATGGTGTTGATGATAAGCAAAATGCCATTTTTTTAATCAATTTGTGGGGCACCGAAAAAAATGGTTTCCCCCTTCCCCCCCACATTTCATAAAATTCAACTTTTCAAATCTACCAAGCTTAATTAAGCTTAAACTCTAAACTAGTTCAAGTTCCTTGTGCATTCAAACGAGTTCGGATTTGAGATCCGACTAGATGGATGGCTTCTTAGCATCAAAATCTATAAATTTAGCCACCGTCATGCACTTTCCAGCTTCTGGATCACATAGCTACTTTTTAACGTGAAACACTGCAAGGATTAAATGGGGGGTCAAATAGACTCCGATCGACAAACTGAGACTTGTGTTGGGTTCATGGCATCGAATTCCATCTAGGAAAACACTAGCTCATCGATCCACAACAATTTCATTTTGCATGAAATTTGTTCTTTTACAGCTTCCCCCAAGTTCTTTTTTGCTTCAAAATGTTGCTCTAAAATCCTGCTCTCAATTCACATAAAATCCCTTCTCCTAATTTGATGCTTGTATAGTGAGTTCATGACCCATCATTTCCTTTATATGTTGAAATACTTCCTTGGCTTCCACAAACCAAGTGAGTGGATCTTATCTTGCAATAATTTGTAAAGGATGAAGCGATTGAGAAACCAAAGGAGTAAGCTAAGATAACTAACCTTGTGAATAAATGTCATTAGCTCCTTGGTATTGGCCGATGATACAAAGGTAACCAATGCTTTCACTCTGTCCTCATCATGCTTAATCTCAATGCCATTCTTAGAAATAAGATTTCCAAGCAACTTCACTTTGGGTTGGGCTAGTATACATTATTTTAAATTTAATTGGAGACCTTGTTCATCCATTCTTTCAAAAACCTTTTCTATCTTCTCACAATGCTCAAATCATTACCTATGTACACAAACACCATCAATGAAATCACACATAAACTTACTAGGGAAAGGACCAAGAACTCTATTTACTCTTCTTCGCTATCATGATGGAGCATTGGCAAGTCCAAATGGTAGAACCTTGTAACAAAAACAACCCAAAGGTACTATGAAAGTGGTCTTTTGTTGGAATTTGGAAACGATTCGCATTTGGAAGTAGCTTAAATAGCTATCACATACACTACACTATATATTTCATAACCTACAATTGAGTCAAGAATTTCATCAATAAATGGAAGGGGTCTTGTTATAGAATTTAGATGTTTATAATTGACATAAATTGGCTATTCCCATATCTTCTTTGAAGTTATAATGATAGTTCTTACCCATTTGGAATGCTCCACTAGATAAATAAATTTAGTTCACATCAACCTTTCCATTTTTTCTTTCAGTATGATTGTTTGTTTTGCAGTTAAAGGCTTAAGCAATTTTACATACATGTTTCACATATTTTTTCAATTTTATTATAAGCCCTTTCCCTTGCATGCTCCTAAGTTTTCTGATAAGAGGTTATCAAAATATCCAAGTATTCCCTTATGATGGCATAGAATTGTTGTCTTTTTTGAAAAGTTAAGTCTGAACTAATTTTTTTTCAAACAAGTCTATCTTCTCAGTGGCTATTTGGTTCATAAGTTCTTTTAAGTTCTTTGCATTTCCCCTCCTCATCCTCTTCCATCTCTAACTATCTTCACGTTCCTTTATCATTTGCAAAGTTTATGCTTCATCCTCAACACTTTTACTCCCATTGAATTTTCCCTTTGGATGTACCCTCATCTTGATTTAGAAATAGTAACCCCTTTTCTTTTTTTAATGGTATTCCCTTATCCAATTTTGCATCCTTATTCATAATCTTTGTTTCTCTTATTTTTTGCATTGTTAATTGTAACTCCTTACTTGATCTCTATGTCCTTTGCCTATGTTCTAATTCATTATCATTCTTATTTTCCAATTTCTCAAGAATGATAAAACTTACATTAGGGTTAGGATCTATTTTGAAATCTTCCTCTTCGTTTCTCTATTCATTGGAATGTTCCTCTTCCCTTCTCCTCCTCTCTTTCTTCTTCTTCTTCTTCTTTTTGTTTCCACTTTTCTTCTTGACACCATATAAAAATTTATAGGCACTTCTCACCAATTGTAAATCGTAATGGTTCATTTTCCCTAATCTTGGATTGTCCCTACCCTAGGTAGCCAAGGTTTCCCAAGAACTGAAAATCTCTTAGAGGTGTAGGCATAAGATGACAATCAATTTTCATAGAAATCCCATGAAAGTAGATTCTAAAGGCAAAATTCAAGTGCAAAAGTGGACTGAGACCTATAAAGAGGAATTTAACATTGTATTTGGAACCCTTGCTTATCATGTTATGGATTTTGGATTATGCATTGCGCCAAGGTCCTAGCAACGTACAGTTGATAAAACTTTCGGTGATATTTTCCCAAAGGAACTAAAAGACCCTGGCAACGTATAGTTGATAAAAATTTCGGTGATATTTTCCTACAGGACCCAAAAGTATTTATTGATTATCTAGAGACAACAACCACAAGGAACAAACAACTGATCATTCTTAGAAAATGTTTCAAGTAGTGTTGGTAGTTTCTCTCAACCCAAGAAAATGCATCTTTGGAGTGCCTATGGATTGCTATTGGGCCATGTGGTTAGCTCGGATGGTATTGCAACCAATCCTAAAAAGATAACGGCTATCATTGCTGTGAGTTTACCACATATTCCCAAAGAGTTATACATATTTTTATTATTGATTAGATATTATTGATGATTTTTTAATTCCCTTGCTGAGAGGACATTACCTTTGATGCATTTACTATCCTTTAATTGTCTATTTGTTTGGAGTGATCTATATCAAGTATCCTTCGAGGATGTGAAGCAAGAATTGGCAAAAGTGCCAGTCCTCAAAGCACCTAAAATAGATGAGATATTTTATATATTTTTGGTTGCTACGATATATAGTATCACTTGTGTTTAGCCTATATTTGGGAGGAAAAGTTGTACCATCCAATTGCATTTGCTAGTTTGCAAATTGGGGTTATGTGAGATTAAATATACCTACATGGAGAAACTATGCCTTGGGATGGTCTTTACAATGAGGAATTTTATGCACTACATCTTGTAGGAAAAATTAGTATTTTATACAATGGTAGAGGGGTTGAGGCCATTGTTGAGTAAGTTATAGCTACCTGATGGGCCAATGAAGTGGCTTATCACTTTGTAGGAGTTTGATTATGAAATTAGGAAAACTACCAAGGTTGCAAGGTATCTTTATATCTTGTGGATTTCAGGGAGCCGAAGGAAGTATTGGCTGAAAGAAGTGATCTCACGGGTCTATTCAAAATCAATACAGCCTCCATTCCATCCTGGTATATTGTCGTAATGTACTATCTATCCACAAGAGAGGCTGGAGCCACTTTATCAAAGGTTTAAAAGATAAAAATTAAGCAACAATCCTTCAAAATTTCCTTGATCTTGCAAGAATACTATATCGGCAAGGGTTCGATGATGTTTATCGTTGATGTGTCACGCTTAATGAGGTTTTGTTTATCTTGGAAGAGTGTCATGACTCTGCTTGTAGGGGTACTTTGCTGGACAGTTGACTACACAGAAAGCTTTGAGAGCCAGATATTGGTGATTTCCCATTTCTCAAGATGCATTTGCATACGTCAAGAGATGTAATACATGAGAGATATGATAATAGGGAGAATAGGAAGCACCCACTAACTCCTATCATGGCTATACTACCATTCGAGAAGTGGGATATTGATTTCATTGGACCTATACATTCTTTGTCAACTACACAAAAGTGTTATATCATTGTGGCAACAGACTAAGAGCGGATTTTTGAAGCCAATCCAAAGCAAAAAAAGACCTCACAAGGCATAAAAGAGCCATTAGGAGAAATATGGACTCTCTTTTTTACTCCTTAAGGGGGTTTCTCTCACCTTCCTCTCTCTAAAAACAGATTCCAAAATAATATTATAGTAACAGATCTTCTACAATCAAGCAAATCTCGTATTTGTATTTTCAATAGATTTCACCTATTATTTTATTCCCAAACTGTAGGATAAGGTCACTTTTTCTCAAAATCATCATAACTAAAAAATAAAATTCTATTTTCTCTAAAAACAGAGCCAATCATTAATACATGACTCTTTAATGCCTTCATGACTCTTCAATATGAAAATATATTAGAATCATTCTCATTCTTGCTTCTTAAAAAGGCGGAAGTTAAAAAACGATATAAAATGACGTACACATTATATTTTAAGATTATTTTTTACCGAAAGACACCTTTTTGACTTGAGAGTATCCTTGTAAATTTTTATATTTTTTGGACAAGTATATTCCTATTTCTGGGCATTTTTTCATTCCCTCTCAAATCTCTAGTTTTTTCTGAAATTTTGTGTACTTTTCTCATTTCCTCTAGAATATGGTTTCTTGCATATGAATTCTTTTGAAGCAACACTCAGTACTATCTACATCATTCTCTACCCTACTATAAGCAATCTTAGGAGTGTTTTGATACTATTTGCTAAAATCAAATAATCTCTATCTACCAACACTCTCTACCTTGCTGCAAGCAATCTCCCTCTTCACTACTATGCTATAAGACATCTTCCTTTTCAACACTCTATACTACAAGGAATCAAGTGATAATGGAGGTATCTTTATTTTTTTAATCTCTGTGATGTTATTATTCTTCATAGCTGTTGTTTAATCCTTAAGTATCAATTCATAGAGAGAGAGAGAAGGGGGAGGAGAGAGTGGGAGAGAGGGAGAAGGGGGGAAAGAGAGAGGATTGTGTGAGATGAACTAAGAAAACAATTGATAGAGTGACAAAGAGTAAATTAGGGTAGAAGATAAGATGATGTTATTGTTCTCCACTAGCCAAGCTTCTGTATAAATGTATTTAAATATCTTTGATGAATTCTTGTTGAGGGGAAGAGAGAGAGAGAGAGCATTTTGGATAGAAGAGAAGAAAATATTGGATACTAAATAGAGGTAGATTAAAAGCTAAGATTACAGGCAAATTAGAGGTTGATTAGGGTCTACCATGACTAAAATCAAGAGAAAGAAACAAGATCCAATTGGGTAAAAAAGAACACAGATATAGTGAATCAAAGGGGTGTAATTGTGTGATTTGAATGTTAATCCAAGTTAAATTTGGCATATATTTTTCTTACAGGAGATGCAAGTGCAGGACGTACCAATAGAAAGAGAGATATTCACTTTCAATTAGAGAATGAATATGCACCAATGTTCAAAAGAACTATGGAAAGGAATGATGCAATAAGATACAGAATGCAGCAAGAAAGAAATGCAGGGAAAAAAAATGTGGACCTTTGTGTTGATGGGTGCATTTATCTACCTGATCCAGTCACTCAAAGGCCACCATAATTTGAAGGGCTTACATCATTTGTAAAGTTTGTTTATGAAGGCAATGAAGGATTTTATGGATACACATGTAGACTTGTCACACAAGGATTAGTAGGGGAAAGTATGGTTCCAAAGAAGTTGCATTTGTATTGAATGCATCCAACAACTTTGTATTGGACATATGTAGGGTTCAAATTGCTATGGTCAAGTTCTACAATATGTCTATGGAAGAATGTAGAGACAAGCTTAAGTTTGTCCTCAAACTTGATGAGAGTGAGATTATTAAGGGAAAAAAACTTGAATGTGTGAGTATAACACTTATGAATCTAGCATTGAATCCCAGCATTGATGAAAACCATCCTTTACACTTCAGTGTACAATCCAAGAATGAAATATGGTGGCTTCCAGCATTTGAAGTACCAAAGGAGGACCATGAAGTACTTAAAGTTTTTTCAACCTCAATAATATACCCAGTGTTATTCAACAACAAAATAATGGAGTAATTTTAGACATTGAGGGGTTTGGGGACTATCAAGTTGAATGGCGTCTTGTAGGTGATTTAAAAACATTGAAGTGTCTATTTGGTTTATCAAATATAGCGAATGCAAAATTTCCATGCATATACTACATGCAAACTAGGAAGAAAGGGAAAGCTGGAAAGAAAGAATGGCTTGCCAAGGCAGGACAACAAGGTGATCCAGCATGTGATAAAAAAGTCATGAGAAATTGAATGCTAGTTCCAGTGGATCCAAAATAGTGCCCTATTTTGGAAATACCACTAAACAAGGGTTCACTTTTGCACATTGCATTGTTTGGTTAGAATAATTGAGAAGCTAGTATATAAATATATATGCTTTGCATACAAGATGCAACATGTATCAAAAGTTGATGCTACATGAAAGAAGTTAGAACAAGTTCTCTCTGAAGTTGGATTGCACGAGGGCCAAGTAGAAATGAAAAAGGATGAGAAAAAATCAAGAAAGAGTGGAAATATCCCTTGTAAACCATGCTTTGGTGGACCCAAGGCTAGGAAGTTTATATCTCCACCTCGAGATGAGGAAGGCAATATACTTGTAAAATAAACAAAGAAGTATGAAGCATGGAAAAAGTTGCACCTTGTTCTTTTGGATTGGAGAAATGGGGGACGAACGAGGATTGCAAAGGCAGAAGTGTGGATACACCTAGATAGATTAGCGGCTCTCTTACAAAATTTGAGGTTTAGGGATGGTGATGCCAATATATTTAAAGAGATAGTTGCTAAATTTCATAAGTCCATGGTGGAGGCATGGACTACAAACAGCATAACACACTACATGGTGAGTATTGTCACCATTACAAAAAAAATCATCATATCAAATTAGTTTTGTTTCTAATCTCTCTTCTTGTGCATCATATACTTGAAGCACATGGTCCATACTTTGTAGATCAAGGAAGTTTGGCAGTGTGGTCAACTCAAGACATGGAACGATCTCATTGGCAAGCTCGTTGTGCTTTTCAAAAGACAACTGATCATGGAGGTGGCATCAATGATTCCAATTCTATGAGGCAATTATTACAATGGTGGTATAGGAGATTAGAGATACGATACGAGGAAAAAGAAAAGAAGTCCAAAACCTCTCACGCAGAATTTATAAGTAGGGCAATATATAAAGTGAGAAAAGCAAGATATGAAAACAACACAGCTAGACAACGCCACACAGAATGGATCGTAACCCTAGAGAGAGATGGCAAGAAATGGAGACCTAGATAAAGATAATACTTTTGATGCATTTAGAGTCTATGAGAGAGCACAGGTACTAAGGATGTGACACATCAACACTCATATCTTTAACATGAGATGCCTTGCAAATTTTGTTTAAAATTTTGAAGGTTTGTCACTATGTTTTTCAAATTTGATTTCAAACTATGTTTTTTAATTATGAAAAGTCTATTTTGAAATCCTAAGACAAAGATATGAAAATTCCAAACCTTGGAACATTCAAACTGGCCTACACAGAGAGGGGCATGAGGGGGGTGATAGGAGACAGAGAGAGACAGGGATGGGGTGGAGAAATGAAATGAAATTATAATTTTAAAGTTCATTTATACCACAGTAAGTTTAAAATGTGCGTACTTAAGTTAAGTCTCTCCTTTCATTTTTTCTCATTACTCTTCACTCTACCCTCCATCTTTCTATCCTTCATCATCACAACCATGGCACGTTCCAAGCTTCCTATCAATAAGGCACCTGCAATAGCAAGAGCTCAACACTCTTCCAAATCTAGTGAGTGTACTGTGAGTGATAAAGGTCCCTTGGTGGCCGACAATAGTGGCCCTATTGCAGCTAATAATGGTGGCATTACTATGTACAACAATGATGGCCCTAGTGTGGTCAATGATGATGGTTTGCCATTGTCCAGAAATGGTCATCCACATGCTCTAGTTTCTCCACATCCCACTACTGCTCCAGCTGATAATACACATCCTCCAACACATAAGAAGCGAAGATGGAGAGTACTAGACATATCTGTGCTATGTGAGATAAGGAAATTCTAGAAGAGTGTCAAGTTGATTATTTCTAAGGCACCATTCTCTAGGTTGGTACGAGAAATACTGCAAGATCTGCAATTTGGGCATCATCAGAAGTTCTTTTCAAGGAACCATGCAAGGAATGTGGGGCGATGGTCAAGCCAAGCCTGCTTGCTCTCCAAGAAGCAACTGAAAGTTACTTGATTGATCTAATGAGTGATTGACAACTTTTAGCCATTCATTCCCACCGTATCACTGTTAAGCCTATAGATATGGTTCTTGTTCATAGGATCCGCAACAATAAGGATGCATTTAATCTTAATATCAATAATATGCTTTGAGAGGTTACCTTGTAATTAGATCTATGTTTTTAGCTCAGGTTTGGTTGTAGATTGTAACCAGCTTAATTTTGGGTTATCTTTCCAGTAGACCTTCAACTATTTGCCAGCATCACAAGTGTCGATGGCAGCTAGGCACATTGGCTCTTCATGAGATTTTCCATTACCAGAAGACCACTCACCTTTTGATGCCAAAGGCTCCATTCCACAAGTTAGTGTTAGAGATTATGGACAACATACTGATTAAGAACAACATGAGGCACTTCCTAGATGGATCATATTTGCAACAACCCGATCGGAGGACTACCCAAGCCCTCCTTGCACTACAAGAAGCTACCGACGCTTACCTCATACACTTGTTCGAAGACTTGGTCTATGCAGCAGTGCATGTTAGAAAAGTCACCATCACCAATATGGATTTGCGGATAGTGAGGTTCTTTTGGTGATGGAAGGATAGTCCTCGCAAAGATCAACAACAAAAGGGATGTACTACTCAAACCCTGAGATTTTGTAGAACCCTAGTTGTATAGATCCCATGTAAAATGTTATGAATATGAATACAGATTTTTTGGCGCGTCTTATTTTTGTTTATTCACTTGTTATTTGTTTTATTTATGTCTTTGAGTTATCGTTACATGCGTTCAAACAAATACATGTTGCGCACGAACTCGATAAAGCATTAGGTATTAAATTTTGGGTACGAATCATGTTGCGTATAAATTCGATAAATAAACGTAACATTCAAGTAAAAAATAATAGTAAACAATGCGTATGACAAATTACATTGCATACAAATCCAACAAATATAAGTTTTAATTACTTCAAGAGAAGATTACAAAGTGCATTACATTGGTGATGAGATATCATTTGGTAATAACTACATCTACTCTCTCTTAGGCTTCTTCGAGCTACACTCCCCATGGTTAGAGCTATTCTTGATCATAGGCAGCAACACATTTTGCCCTAGTAGTTCCTGCCTAATGACATTAGGGTCTTGAACAACAATAACCATGCCACGGGCCACCATGGAAAAAAGTGGCCCAGACCTAGTTCTAGAGAATAAGTAGAGGAGCTTCAAATGTCGAAGCAACACCATTTTATTTAAGCTAGAGTTTGTTGGGAGGGTCTTAAAGGGCCCAACCTTTTTTAGTGCCCTCAACTTTAGGAATTTCTCAGCAAAAGTCGGAGAGCATGTCTTATGAAATACAATAATGTTGCTCACAAAGTTGGCCGATATACTCCTTCAATGCTGAGTCCTGCACCCTTCCTTGGATACCAGATCAGCCACCTTGTCTAGATGAAAACTCATCTACATAGACAACGTTATGCATCTTATGAGCTCACTGTCAAACTCACTGTGTCACACTCACTATGCATGGAGTGTGCTAAATATAAATACATTAGATTTGCTCGCAAATTTACTAGTAGGGCCTCTAGGGTATCAAGACCATTGGGATGAATTTTTACCGAGATTGGGCCTCCATAGCAGCCTTGGCTTGCAGCCCTAGCCAGAGGCTCGCATCTAGGGGCGTGAATCTACAGATTCAAGCCCCTAGACTCGAAGGCCCCCATATGCGAGCCTCCGGCCAGGGGTAGGTTCAGGCCCCCAGACGTGAGCCTTCAGCTATAGGGATACTCTTGGGGCCTAATCCTGATAAAAATTCATCCCAATGGTCCTGATACCCTAGAGGCCCTACTGGTAAATTTGTGCGTGAATCCGATAGCATTACCTTCTCTGCATCATCTATCTGTTGCTATAATGGAGCATCCAAGTTTGCTCCTGCAACTAGGCCACCCTCATCTCTCTCTTGGGAAAGTACTGTGTAGTCAGGTCGAGGCCCAAAAATGCTTTCTTGCAACTGCTCAAATTTCTCATCTGAGATTTCATACTATGGCGCCACATCCTCAATTTTCTCTTGGATGATCACAATGGCAGAGATGTCATCAACATGTGCCATCATATTGAGCCACCTCATCAACATGTGCTAGGGCATCTTGTACATCAAAATCTATAAAATCATTAGGTGCATCATGCACCATGATACAATATAGTTCTTCTTTTCTTAGCTCCAAAATTTCTACTACATCCTACATGAGTAGATATTCCACCCCCTTGATGATGATAGCATGGAGAGAACTGAGGGGTGGCTTATTGCTTTTTGGTGTCTCATTAGGGCAAGGAGATGGGTGCACAATGGTTACCTCTATGCTTGGATCGAGTGCAATCTCCTCAAGCTCTCTCTCAAAATACTCTAGATGTGGCTGAGAGGGTGCGTTGATGTCTTCGTCACTGTCCTCTTGCACCTCAGTGCACAAAACATATATGGAAAATGATGCATCCTTGATGAAATCCATAGTGGCGTTGTCATGGGATGAGGTGGGCATTTCTTTGGCCCACGGAAATGCTGTCCCACATGCATGAGGGCTCGATTTGTCACCTTTGCATGGCTCCATCCAACACGTATACTATATAAAAAATCTATGGGGAACCTTCTGGGAACAAAGTCTGGAATAGAGGAGCTGAGAGGGTTTAGCGCATCACAAAAAGATGCCACTATACTAGAGCTAGGATCTACGGTAGAAAGCAAGCACTCTAGACTCAAACTCACACAAAATCTAGGACATATATGGTCTCCTATGTGTGCATAGCATGTAGAGCTAATCCATGAGAGCAAAAGCGGGAGTGTTAGCCATGGCACACAAAGAGAGAAGGAAGGAGAGCACAAGTGTAGGGAAGTAGAGTATGAAAATGAATTCTTTTGACTTACCAAGTCTCATCAAAATGTATCCTTTTAACTTACCAAGACTCACCCAATACCTAACTCATCCATTCCTAGGATGGATACTTGCATTGATAAGTAATCTTTGTTTTCTTCAGAACATCACATGAACCAAACAAATGTGCAAACTATGAGAATGGAATAAACCAAATAAGATGCACATCTTTGGAGCCTATGGTGGGTTTCATAGCACTATTGATGTCAGATTTTATCTTGGACTTACATGCTTCTGGACAACTCCAAGCTACCAATCAACCATTCACCACTAGATAGTGGCCGCAATGGGACATGTTGCAATCTCCAGCTTTCTAATACATACAATGAATTATAAAAAAAAGATATTTTGAGTTGCAAGTTGACTTACAGAGTTATTGTCATAGATCAAAGAACCTCTGTCTTCATGTCAAACATGTATCTTGCTGCTCAAACATTCCACATTCTGCCATTCATGCAAAGTTAATAGATATAAAGCTGTTAGTAAAACAAGATTGAATTAGAACACTACAAAGATTTTTAAAAACAAATCTGATGCAAAAGAATAAACAATGATAAAATTTAAAAACTTACTGTTTTTTTAATAATTTGCAATGTAGTTCTTATCGTGTATAAAGATTTGTTTGTGCGTTTAAACATGTTGGATCAACACGTCGGTTATTGCACTTGTTCCATTAAATACTTTCTAAACTCTAAAATTCTACCTTTCCAATGTTTTCTAGGCTTTGCAACAACCTTACTCTTGACCTTGAAACTCCCTTGAGTACTTGGGTCCATCAAAATCCAATCTAATCTATAGTACTTATCACAAATCCAATTACCGCCACTATCTTTCCTATTGAAGACCTCCACTACAAGTATGCTACTAATGTTTATTTCTCTGTGAAGACATCTATAATAACCAAATAGAAAAGTTACCTATGAGCATATGTATAATTACAAATGTTCTCTCCAAATGAAATGAAATTTAAATGGAGAAATTAAAAAACATTATACTTGCAATTCTTTTCACAAAGAAGCCTAGAGATGTTGAACAAGAAGTTGACTTATAACAAGACCATTGTTTCTTCACTAACAAATTCCTAGAATACAAAAACAAAAGAAATCTTGGGTCAAAGCATACATATAACTTACATAGGCTTTATCTAAATGAGTTAAAACTTAACCATGGAGTAACATAAAAAAATGACAATATACTTGTGGCTCTCTTTGCAAAGAAGCCCAAAGATGTTGAAGAAGTTGAGTTTTTAAAAAATCATTGTTCTCCACTCTCGAAGAATCTTGGAGTAAAAAAACAAAGGAAAGCTCAGTAGGCATATAGCTTGCATACATTTTGTCCAAATGAGATAAAATTACTATGGAGCAAAAAAAAACAAGACAACATACCCATAACTTTGTTTACAAAGAAATCGTAAGATGTTGAAGAAGAAGTTGAGTGTTCAAAAGATCATTGTTCTTGATTGTAAGAGACTCTTAGAGTACCAAAACAAAAGAAATTACATGTTAGAGAATGCATATAACTTGCACAGGTTTTGTCCAAATGAGATAAAACTTTACCATAGAACATCCATGGAAGAGAATAATATACCTATAAAGTTTTGTGAAGAAAATCTTAGGGCTTTGGTAGAACAAGCTCTACTCTCATAAAACATATGAAACTCACTCTCTCTTTGTGTAGAGGAAATAAAATTTCATAGGGTTGCAGATAGGGCAAACAACAATGAGGCTATAAAATTTCGTTAGGAAAGAAGAAGTGAGGAAATAGATATGATAAATTTGAGTTCCTCTTAAGAAAGGGGGGGAAATTGAAAAGGGGAGAAATGAAAAGTCAAACATAAAAAAAAAAGGAAAATGAAAATTCGAGTCACAAACTTTCAGGAAGTGTCAGCATTGTATTCCCCACATTTCTCCTTATTTTATTGTTGAGGGAAGATTTGGGCCAAGATATAGCTAGAAGATTCATGTTACATGAATTTGGAATCTTAGCTCTCTCATTGGTTAGGCATATATTTGTTTATTCACTGCTTAAGGGGCAAAAGAGAGAGTCCGTATTTCTCCTAATGAAAATTTCATGGACTCATGAAACTATTGTGGATTAAGGAGTTGATGCATTTCGATGCCATCAACCCAACGCAAGTCTCCATTTGTTAATCGGAGATCATTTGACCCCCCATTTAATCCTAGCAGGGTTTGGCATTATGAAGTAGCTATTGGATCCTACAGCCAAAAAGTCCATGATGAAGGCTAGATTGATAGATTTCAATGCCACAAAGCTAGCTATCCAATCCGTTCATGATTTCAAGCTTGTTTGGCCGTCCTTCTAGGAGACTGGAACTTTTGGATAGTGTGAACATGCAAAAATTGAACCGGTTGACTTTTAAGGTTAACAAATAATCTAAGGGCTTAATTAAAAAACACATTTTCTACATGTAGGAGAGGGGGAACATAGTTATTTGATGCCCCTTTGATTCATCAAGTGTGGCTTTCCGATTTGGGCAATATCATCCAAGATGGAAAGCATATTCATGTTCTATGCGTTGAAGGCTTTAATCTGATTGTATGCACACACAATATGATGCAAGGAATGAAAATCTCTAATTTCAATCTTTCTCTCTCCTCTCTGCACCTTGTTCCCATGGCTCAAGCTATGTGAGAGAGGGGTGGGCTGAAGTGATAGATTTGGGACATGTGATGATGTTAAAGTGTTATGGAGTGTAAACCAAAGGTTGAGGATGCGTCAGTAGCCATGGAAGAGCATGAACTGCTTCTTGACTTTGAAATACGTACGGATTTGTATTAAATTAATTGCATAAGTGCTCGATTTTACCCTTTTATGATGAATCTATTGCACATATTATGAAAAATTGTCTAACATGTTTGAATATGATTTCTAGTGCTGAAAAATCAGAATTCTTAGTTGGTTCTTACTATTCATATAATTAAAATGAAAATTGAGAAAATTCGAAATGCAAAAATTGCGAGATTTTGAAAAAATTGAAGGTTTTATGCATTTTCATGGTTCTTTTGGTGTTCACATGGGATCATATAAAGTATAATGCTACTTCTTGATTCATGTAAGCTGTATATGCCTAAAAATAAAAAATATTAATAATAAATAATAAGATAAATAAAAAATAAAAATAGATTTTATATTTAAAAATAAATTTTATGTGCCAAAAAATTAAGAATGTCTCTATGAGTATATGGTGTGGCTAGGGCATGAGGTTTAGCCTTAGCTTATCTTCATTTTTTAATTAAAGTATGTATTTATTTCTTTTTATATGCAAAAAACACATGAAAAATACTCTTTACACCTACCAAGGAATGCAAAACCCTAAATGATAGGGGAAAACGGTTACGAGGAGTTAAGAATCCATTGAATTTTGATTTTATGCATATCTTGACATGTATGATTCATTTTTATTAAGTCTTTAAATAAGCACAATAGCATAAATTACTTCAGTGTGCTATTTTAGCAATAATGCATCACATTAGGGTGAAATTGTGAAAAGAATTGCTTGTGCATAATTCATGCTATTTGATCTATAAGTTTACATGTTTGTGCACTTAAGGGCATTCATATTTGCATTGCATTACATATACATTGTATGAGAAAAAAAAAATGGATGCATTGCACTTGATTATTACAATCATTGACTTGCCACCTTGAGAGTGTAAGGAGTCCCATACTATAGAATAGTATATTCATTTCCTTTGGGGCCTGATTTGATAAGGATTATATTATCTCCTCGAACGCTCTATAAAAAAATCGAGAGGAGTATGTTGCATAATTTAAGTTGAAATAAATGGAAAAAGTTATG